>NW_010175101.1:0-25343 GCF_000695765.1 Mesitornis unicolor
AGCCAGTTTTTAACCCAGTAAAACGTATGCCCCTCCAAGCCATGCCTAGCCAGCTTCTCCAGGAGATACTGTGGGAGACGGTGTCAAAGGCCTTACTGAAGTCCAGGCAGACAACATCCACAGCCTTCCCCTCGTCCACCAAGCAGGTCACCTCATCATAAAAGGAGATGAGATTGGTCAAGCAGGACCTGCCCTTCCTGAACCCATGCTGACTGGGCCTGATTGCTTGGTTGTCCTGCATGTGCTGTGTGATGGCACTCAGGATGATTTGCTCCATCACCTTCCCTGGCACCAAGGTCAGACAAAAAGTTTGACATCTGTGTAAGTGTTGGTTGTATGAAGTACCTACCAGATGTACATTTGTAATCCCCTTTCAAGATAGTCCTTATCACTGAAACATGGTACTTTATATATTCCTTAAACTATATCAATATTTAATGTACCTTTGAAACTTACTACAACCTTGGCCTCAATGTCATATGTTCCAGCTCATTCTGTAGTGCAATTATTCATAGTTCAGACTTTTTGAAAAAGACATAACTTGGTGCATTTAAATCTCATTGATTGCTTCTATCTGTTTGGAGCGTAAGATAGAGTCCCAATTTATCTTCTCTACTACATATTGCTTTATGTATTTTTTATTTTTTTTATTCTTCTTCATTACTTTCATAGGTGGTAACCACAAGTTTCTATATCTCAAAAGTAAAAAAAATAACCCTCCAAAACCCAATTAAAACCTTTTGTTAAAAGAGTTGTGTTGATATTATAATGTTAAGCATACTAAAATTCTTGTCTCTTTAATTACATTATCACCTATTGCTTTGTTACAGAGGTCTCCTGTTCTACTCAGAGTACAAAATGAACTGTGCTTAAAGAACAACTATTCAACATTTTGGTTTTTTACAAAGTCTGGTCCATGCATTATTTTCTGCACATTCTTAAAACCCAATCTAAAGAGAGTTTTCCTGTTTTTACCCATCACTGTCATATCTGAACACTGCTGAAATAGCAACATGTTTGTTTTCACAAGGTACTGAAAGACCACTAGGCATTTTGATTCTTTGCAGGCAGCAAATTGAAGGCGGAATGATTAGAAGCAAAAATAGTCCACTCACATTTGGTGTCAGTCTTTCAGGGCAGTTTAATAGTTTGCAAATCTGCAAGTGCAGATTATATTTGCTCTGCTTTAATGGTTTAGATTTTCACAGGAGAGAAAAAAAGCATAAATGAACTCTCAGTGACTTTACATCCATCTAATACATTTAGGGCAGGATGCCAGAAGATGACAGTGAGCCAGGTAACAGCAGTTTATTGGCTTTAGGTACATGGAAAATTGAAGAGATTGGCTTGAGGTGACAAGACACAAAAGTATTGTAATAAGAAGCATTTTTTTTCTGGCATTAATTATTCTGTCTACAATTCTGAATAATATATTCGTCTCTAAATTTTCTCACATAACAGTACTGTCTGAAATGACATAAATAGTTATGAGATCTTATCATGGGTTCATGTAACTGCATTAAAACTTTGTATTATTCTCTGACCTATTCATTTGGCATTTGTGGTTTTTTGAGGGCTTTTGTTTGGTGGTTTGTTTTTTTTCTTTTCTTATTTTAACTGCATTCTGCATTTTTCATTTAGCTGTCTATTGTGATATCCAAGATTAGTCCATAAGAATTATTTTAGGAATACACTTCTGAAAAGAATGTTCTCTGTTCCCTTTTCTGAAATCCCTTGCTGGCAATTTTGCTGACCAGAAGGCATATCTTTCCTCTCTGCTAATAGATGCAAGGGCTCTGACCATGAATCCCGAGATCCCCTTGGTCTCCCTTATAGCTGCATATCATTAAAACATCTATTGCCATGTCTTGATCATTCTCTTACCTTCTCTCAAAGTTTTTATTTCTTAATAACTGGCAAAAATTTTGAATTAGGGTCAATTTAGCTGGAAACAACTAAAATAATTCCCGTCCTGAGCAATATATTAGTGAGTTGACATTGGATTTTTTTCTTTTTGTTTCGTTTTCTAATTTTTTCCCCTATTTTTCCTTTTTTAGCATCTCTGGAATCACTTAAAATTCCATGCTGCTATATAAAGAAAGTCTAAAATTAGTGACAGTATCGTAACTTTTAAACTGTCAGCAACCACTTCATGAGCAGCTGGTGCGTAAATGAAGACCTCTGAGAGAGCACTGAGAAGAACAACTGAAGCAGGAATTACTACCATCCATTATTACCATTAGAGTATCCAATAAAGACATACAGATTTAAATATCTTCATCATATACAAAGTCTTGAATGCTGATCTTCCTGTACCTTGGAATAGTGAAAATGTCAGAGCATCCTTACTTTCAGAACATGAATCTCAGTGTCACAAAACTGTCTAATTCAGACCTAGTGGGAAACATCTTGTTTTGGACATTTGGAGTGCAAACACATCCCTATTGCCCAGGAAATGCTCAAGATCTTTGAATTATTAGTACATATTGAAGCTATGGGTCTCACTAGCACTTCCCAGCTTCCAGGAAAGAATACCAGATTTCACATGTAGCTTAATTATATTCAGGTTACATCATGGGACTGGTCAAGATGTATCATCTCTCGTCATCTGATTCCACCTTCTCTTTCCTGATGCTCTAGTAAATCAAGGTATATCAGGAAAAGAAAGATGTTCTAACAGGTCACTGCTCAAGGTAATTAGAGGACAGGAATTGAACATCCCACTTAAACAGCATTAAGTACATTTGGGTGGAGAAATTGGGTTGGTAACTTTTTAACATTCCAATTGGCATCAGAGGACTTTGACTAAACTGAACATGCAGAGTTGCGTCAATGAGTAACCTGGTGCTCAAATCTCAGTTGTCCTGGCACCTAGTTGAAGTCCCCTGTGCTTTTCTTTTATATGTAAGAGCATGCAAATAAGGAAGAACTGTAAAGATTTTATGTTATTCTTAAGTACAATATCTTGCCTAATTAGTTTGGTGCTATGAATAGAAAGACACAAAAAGAAGACCTCCCAGGGCTTTGTGGAGAAAATATGCCTTTTAGGAGGTGACAAGGTGTAAACTCTTGGATGAAACCAGAATATCTCAAGATGTCTGTTCTTGAGGCATGGCTTTGTGATGACCTGCATTTCTTTCTATCTCCTTAAAAATCATCTTTGTTTCTATGGAAACAAAAAGAAAGCAGAAACACCAGGTAAATTTGATAGATGGGAAGAAGGCTGTTTGTGTAGCAGCTATATAAATGCAGTAGAATGAAAGCATGAAGCAAACAACAAAGAAATAAATTAATTTTATAATAGCAGCCAATACTAATTATGTCCTCATTATAATATATATAATTTATATTTGGAATAGAATAGTTCAGTTGGAAGGCGTCTGCAATGATCATCTAATCCAACTGCCTGACCAGTTCAGGGCTGAACAAAGGTTAAAGCATGTTATTAAAGGCATTGTCCAAATTCCTCTTAAAAACTGACGTGCTTGGGGCATCGACCACCTCTATAGGAAGCCTGTTCCAGTATTTGAATACCCTCCATCAAGAAATGTTTCCTAATGTCCAGTCTAAACCTCTCCCGGTGCAGCTTTGAATCATTCCCACATGTCCTATCACTGGATACCAGGGAGAAGAGATCAGCAGCTCCCTCTCCACTTGCCCTCCCCAGGAAGCTGTAGAAAGCAAAGAGGTTGCCCTTTGGCATTCTTTTCTCCAAACTAGACAAACTCAAAGTCCTCAGTCACTGCTCGTAGGACATGCCTTCTATAATTTTCACCTGTCCTCCACTGGACTCAAGAACCTTCACATCCTTTTGAAATTGTGGAGCCCAGAACTGCACATATTACTCAAGGTGAGGCCACAACAATGCTGAAAACAGCAGGATAATAATCTCTTTTGACCACTGATTATGGTGTGTTTGATGCACCCCAGGATGTGGTTTGCCCTCTTGGCTGCCAGGGCACGCTGCTGACTCCTATTGCTGTTGACCAGCACCCTCAGATCCCTTTCTGCAGGGCTTCTCTCCAACCATTCCTCTCCCAATTTATAACTGTACCTGGCATTGCTCCATCCCAGATGCAGAATCTGGCATTTGTTCTTGTTAAATTTCATGCCACTGATGATTTCCCAAAGCTCTAGTCTGTCTAGATCCCTCTGCAAGGCATTTTGCCCCTCTGAGTCAACAGAATCTCCCAGTTCAGTATCATCAGCAAACTTGTTAATGGTGCATTCAGCTCTCACATCCAGACCATTGAGAAAAATACTATACAAAACTGGCTCTAGGATCGAAGCCTGAGTAACACCGCCGGTGACCAGTGACGAGCCAGATGTAACCTTGTTCACTACAACCCTATGAGCTCTGTCAGTTCTTCACTCAGGGCACCCACCTGCTCATCTTGCAGCTGTACAACTTGTCCAGAAGGGTGCTGAATACATCATATAAAAATATATTTATCTCTAATACACGGAGACTGGGTTGTTTTCTCTGTAAGAGACTAAATTAGAGACTTTTGCACACATATTTAATCACTTCCTTTTAGTGGCATAAAGGAAGATCTGCAAGAGTTTTATTGAAAGTGTTTACTTGTAGGCCAGAATGTGGGGAGCAGTAAATGTGTTACTACAGGCTCCTAACATTTAAATGCAGGATTCTCTGATCAGCTGAGAGAACCCCAGGGAAAAGAGTAGAGAGGGATCATGTCCAGAAGATAATCCTGCCTAGGGAGAGCAAGAAAATACCATTGTGACTATGGGAGAATAATCTTTATGTGATTGTGGGTGTTAGTTCAGTATAGATTCAGCTGAACTACTCTTAATTGCACAGTTGCAGACTTAAATATCACCTCCTGTTCTGCAGTTGTGTTTACTGCAATGTAAAATACTTGCACAGTCATAGTTCAGGAATGGAACTACTTGTTTAGATAATGTGCCACATAATTACTTCCATGTACTTTACATTCCTGATCCAGGAGGCAGACCTCATTATAAAGGAGCTCTGGACTCTAATGTTCGACCAGTGACTTGCTGAACTAAGCTCCATTCTTTACTAGTTTTGGGTCTGTGTTGTCCCAGAGCAAATACCTTATTCTTAGTTTCTTGTCACCATGAATTACTCTGTGCATACCCACACATTGCTTTCTGTCAGTCAAGTAGCTATTAGGTCTCACAGATGTCCTCTCTCTCATTATCATTACAGAAGATGAAGCAAAGTCAATAAAAGTAAAATTCCCAGAAAGAGCAGCACAACTGTGTAGATCAAAGCTAGTGAGGTGAATACATGGAAAGAATAACACATAATAAAACATCTGAGGGTTCAAGTGTCGGTTTCAGCAGTGGTATGTCTCTCTGATGTTTTCCTGCAGCACATGGTATCTCATTAAATGTTAGGAAAGATCAGAAGGAGCAGTGTTAAATTTTGGTTGATCCCCTTGAAATAGCTGGTAATGATATGGTAAGTTTATGTCCATGAGCACCATGAGGGCTAAAGTGGAAGTCTGACCACACTTGATCCTTTAAAGGCTCTTGACAACTTTGCCCTGAGGCAAATTTTTATTCCTAGAGTTAGCGTAAATCATGCTCTAGGTAAAGCCTAGCTGCTCTGTCAAGTTGCTTTCCTAATGTGTGTTAAATGGCTTTCACACTTGGACAAGCAGAGTTTAACTTCCCTCTTACGTTGGTCTGATAATTTCCAGTTTGGCACGTGGAATATTACGTGCACATGCTGCACATGGATTAGGCTCGCGAAATCAGTTAATCGTTTATTCTAGCACAAATCTAACATTAACAAAAAGTACAGGCAAGCTGTTGTAGTATCAAACGATCATCCATATTTATTTTATTAATGAGTAGAAGGGTGCATTTAAATGAAGACACACAGTACAGCTCTTTTTGCACCTTTTTTGGTAGAAATTGTAGACTTTTGTAATAGAACAAATAGTATTTTCTGGTCTTTTCTCAGCCAAAAGAAATTATATTGTGTTATAGAACTGATTACATACTTACTGCTACCCAGGTGACATCCTCATTTTAGATCGAATATAAAAACATATTATTGCATGCTCTCTGGGTACTAACTATAGATTTTCATCCTGAATATTGCAACTGACATTTTTCAAGGGCAAAAATTGTATAACATGTAAAAAATTGTCTATTTGAAAATGAAATGCAATTCTCACTCAGTGAAGCTGAGGCAGAAAAGTATGTTTTACAACAGTTTATTTCATTCTTGCATTCTTCAACAACAAAAGTAAAGTTATCAGAGTACCATCTTATATCTATATAGTTTGTTCTTGACAAGTACTTTCCACACTTCTGAAACGCATTTAGCAATAGTTACATCTTTCATTATCAAATACAATAAAAAAAGCAAGCAATGGTTTCTGGCATTAGCCCTTCTAGCTCAACATTTTAACTGAATTAGCTGATAAGCATGCCATTCCATACATCTATTTTGCAAAAATCCTATCTGTGTACAGCAGAGTTGAGAAGATTGGTAAAAATTTACCTGCCTTGTCTGCCCCAATTCCCAGCTTAAGCAAAGGAATAATAGAATAAGAAATATGTTAATTTAGTAATTAAATGTAATAACTTTCAAGGTACATATCTAACAGTGGGCTTTTAGCTGTTCTGGATATAACTGTCCTTCTGAGTTCCCTAATTGCTGAAGCATAGTCAGATGTAGAACAAATCATGGGGCTGGAGGAAGGAAAATAAAAGTAACTGCATGATGGGAGAAAGCAAAGCTAGGTTCCTCTCCCTGGATCCTAAACGAGTCATGCAATTTTACAGTAGGCAGCAAACAAACAAACAAACAAAAAATCCTGAAAGCAAATCTGTAAGTTGTGTATCTTATTTTGAGGAAGAATTCTAACAGTGAAGCTGCAATCAATGTTTCTGTGTTTTTTTTCTCCCTCTGGTTCCATCACTTTTGTTTGCTTAGCACAATGACAGCCTCAATACAAAAATGTTCCTTTTTTTCATCTAAGAGGAGGTTTGAAGCCATTCTCTAAAGAAATTAGAGATTTAAGTTCTGATATCCCTGGGCAGACACAGGACCTTAAGTCAGGTCATCCAATTTACTGGACAAGTAAATGTTGGCCAGCACAAAATTATGCAAACAATGTATTGCTTTCTTCATTTCTGTTTTCTGCTCAACTATTCCAGAATTATAGATCAGGCCTACCACAAGACTATGATGTTAATTTAATCCATGCAGTCCTTGTAGGGTAGTATATAGGGTCAACAAATTGTGAGTTTAGCCTTTGTAGTAGCCAAAAGTAGCCAAAATACTCAAAAATACACCAAGAACCTTTTATGTATATAGCACGCAGACACCTAAATGGAATTTCCTGATTAGAGTCCCTAATGAAAGACAAACAAATGCCAAGATGAGGAGCACTTCAAATAGCTAATTGTTCTTTGGAATCACAAGTGCATGTGATTTAACATTCCCGGAATGTCATATAGAACATTGTTTTCTACTACATCAATGAAGTGTCTGAAAATGAATTGCTGTAAAGCAATTCCAGCCAGTCCAGGACGTGAACAGTTTGAGTTCACCTCTGTGCATTTCCTCATAGAATCACTAAATCTGCGTATAATGTCTGGTTTTCTGTACATTAAATGGCAGAATTCTGCACTGCTAAGTGGAAATCACCACAGATTTAACAAAGTGCCACAGCTACTCAGGAAAAATGGAAGAAAGTACATCTGAAATTTCACTTCTATTCTGAACCTAGGTGCCTACAGAGAACTGGTAGTTGTTTTGCAAAACTTGTATTTATAGCTCATAAACCTTTCTGGACTTAGGAACTTAGAAGTCATCCCTTTGAGATATATCACAAAGATGTTTAAGTTGTCCTCCAAAGAAGTTTACAGTCATGTAATTTTAAATATTGAGTACTGGAATTCTACCCATCAGAATCTTATATTTTAATATTTCTAATGAGAATACAGTGAGAATTTTATTTTAATAAATGTCATCACCCTTTTCATTTATGTTGAACTGGGTGATTAATTACAATGAAATCTTACTTACTTACAATGATATCACTCAACAAGAGTTGGCAATGTGCTCTTGCAGCCTAGAAAGTTAATCATATCCTGGGCTGCATCAAAAGAAACATCAAAACCTCTACTCCACTCTCATGAGACCCCACCAGGAATATGGCATTCAGTTCTGGGGGCTCCATCATAAGAAGGAGATGGACCTGTTGGAGCAAGTCCAGAGAAGAGACACAGAAGTGGTCAAAAGGCTGGAACACCTCTCCTGTGAAGACAGGCTGAAAGAGTTGGAATTGTTTGGCCTGGAGAAGAGAAGGCTCTCAGGAGACCTTACAGCAGCCTTCCAGTACTTAAAGGGACATGTACCGGAAAGACGACAAGAGAGTCTTCATCAGGGAGTGTAGCAATAGAATGAGGGGTAACAGTTTTAAAATGAAAGACGGTAGATTTAGACTAGATATTAGGAAGAAAGTCTTTACTGTGAGGGTGGTGAGACACTGGAACAGGTTGTCCAGGCAATTTGTGGATGTCCCCTCCCTGGAAGTGTTCAAGGCCAGGTTGGACAGGGCTTTGAGCAAAATGGTCTAGTGGAAGGTGTTCCTCCCTGTGGCAGGGGAGTTGGACTGGATGATCTTTAAGGTCCCTTCCAACCCAAACCATTCTGTTTCTATGATTTACTGATCTTAGATGATGTGCTGTCTAAAAAGAAGAGGATGAAGGGAATCAAAAGATTTTTTTTCAGAATAAAACCACTAATTCTAGTAATGTTTTTATTCATATGCAGTGACAGATCACAGCTGAGATCCCACTTCCATCACTGAAAATGGAAATATAGACCTTTCCTTCTTAGCTGTGCTTACTATATGTTAATGAGTCAGTGACCATACATTGCAAATTTTCAATGCAACAACTAAATGAAATGTGAGAAAGCTTTTGACTAAGTTTGCTGGATAATGACATATCATTGTTTCTTTGGAGAGTCTATATGAAAGATTCTCTACAGATAACAAGTGGTGCATAGTTAAAGCTGTTTTCAGTTTTAGGCAACCACTATTTAGTGCCTAGTTAAGGAGACTACTGCAGGCTGTATTGCAGCCTCACGCGCAATACTATGCTGAAGTCAGAAGTAGAAATGTGATTGCAAATTTAGTGAGACACTGTCAACCTATATGACTCAGAAGTGACAATTATCTGGAAAGAGATGGGTCAGGAATGTATTGCATAAACCACTGTTCATGTATACACTTGACAACACTTTTAATATAAATGTCCCTGATGTAGCTAATTAGTCATGTTATGACAGCATTATATCTTGATTACATATATTAAAAACCCCTTATTTGTAAAATGGGGATTATCTCCCATGCATACACACACACACACACACACACACAAATATATATATGTGTTGAGTGCATAGTTGATGATAAGTAAAGTACTCAGGTTGTGCTCTAACAACAAAGAACAAAACAAAGAACCAGACAAAGGAACTTGAGTAAAAGTGATTATGAAATGACAGAGGTCATAATCTTTAAGAAAGGAAGAAGTAATAACAGGAAAATGAAAAAAAAAAAAACAGATTTCAGGAAGGCAGACTTCAATAAACTTGAAAAACTGGCAGTCTCTCAGTTGAAAATTTATTCAAAGGGAAAAGGGGAACTGGCGGATTCTTGCAGAAATGATACTGAGGTCATAAGTGCACACTATCCCAGTGTAGAAAAAAAAAAGAAGTGGATGGGAGATGAACTGGTATAAATCGTGAGCTTTTCTTTGATTTCAGAGAAAGAAAATAATCAAGAAGTAAGATACAGGTAGCAGGAAGTAAGTTACAGTCAAATGTGAATGTACGGCATGAGAATATAGAGAAAAAAATAAAGTACTTGGATATTCATGATCATAAGTTTATGAGAATAGTTAGTGGGAATTATGCACTCTCTACAGGTGATACCAAGGAATTTTAATGATCTTTTTTACATTAATCCTTAATAAAATAGTCAGTTTTGATCAAATAACTGATACAATGGATTCTCACAATAAAAGGATAAGAGCTCAGCCTTCAGTAAATATATACTGGGTGCTTTCAAATCAAGCAGGCTGGAAGAATTTCATTGTAGTGCATGCAAGAAATAGCTTTTGAGTTCTCAGAATCCTTATGGGTTATCTTTGAGATCTCATATAGATCAGGCACCAAGAGAATGGAAGAACATTTCCTTATTTATTTGAAAAGAGGAAAAGGAGGAAATATAGGCCAGCCAACATTCAGTTCTACTAGAAATGATCAAAAAACCTATTTGTAAGGCCCTGGAAGGGATCAAGGAAATGAGTGGCAGCCAAAATGGATTTGTCAAGAACAACATACGTCAAACCAATTTAATTTCTTTCTGTGACAGGGCAGCAGACCTTACGGACAAGGAATAACCAGTAGATGTCATATACCTTGAATTCAGTAGAGTTCTTGACACTGTTTCATGACATCATTATAAACAAGCCTTTTGGTCTATAGAAAAGAATTATTGGAGAATTGTTCATAGAGAATCAGAGAATCAAAAAAAACCCACAGAATCACTGAAGTTGGAAGATACTTCTTGAAATCTTGTAGTTCCCTCCTTGTGCCCCTCCCCTAGCAGCTCCATTCCATCCTTAAGCAGGATCACCCAGAATAGATTGCCCAGGGCCACGTCAAGTCAAATTTTAATTGACTCTGGAGACAGAGACTACACAGCCTCCCTGGAAAACCTTTTCCAGTGTCTGATCTCCCTCTCAGTAAAAAAAAGCTTTTTCTTTTGTTCAGATGGAGTTTCATAACTTTTAATTTGTACCCACTGCCTCTTGTCCTGTCAACAGATGCTATTGAGAAGACTCTAGTTCCCTCTTCTTCATTCTGTCCCATCAGATCTATAAACATACTTATAAGCTCCCCCTGAGCCTGCTCTTATCCAGGCTGTAAAAATAACATGAAAGAAGCTCCAGACCTTTCACCATCTTTATGATCCTTTGCTGGACTCTCTTGTGTAGGTCCCTGTCTTTCCTGGGGAGCTCAGAATTGGACAGAGCACTCCAGATTTGGCATCACTGCAAAGCGGGGAGGGAAGATCACCTATTGGCAACACTCTGACAGAAGCCCAGGAGGCTGTTTGCCTTCTTTCTCATGAAGGAAAGGATGGCTTATGGTCATCTTGGTGATCACCAGGACTCCAAGATCCTTCTCAGCAAAGCTGCTTTCCAGCCAGTCAGCATGTATTGGTGCATGGAGTTACTCTTCCATAGATGCAGGACTTTGCATTTCCTCTTTTTGAACTTCATGAGATTCCTCTCTGCCCAAGTTCCAGCCTATCAAGGTCTCTGAATGGCAGAGCGATCATCTAGTATAACAGCCATTCCTCCTAGCTTTATATCACCTGCAAGACTTGATGAAGGGACAGTTTGTCCTGTTGTCCAAGTCATTAACATAGAGGTCCAATGGTATTTGGCCTCAGTATTGACCACTGGGTATTAACCACCTCTGGTTTCTGGACTTCAGTTGGACTTTGTGCTGCTATTTACAACACTATTGGTTCAGCTGGATTTTAGCTTTGCTTCTTTCCATCAGGTCTGACAGACCTACTTTCCTTCTGATCAGAAGCAAGATCATGAGAAAAAGAAGGAACATTCATAGTAACCCTTCAAGAGCTGTCCTCTCTTACAATGATACAAGAATTGTGTCATTGGCGCTGAAATTGCCTTAGAAAAATACATTTCACTTCATATTCAAATTTCATATTCATTTTCACCCTTTTCTAATGAAATTATGATTTACCACATTTGAAAAACTAAGAGTAAAATACCTAGTCTAGGGATTTCTAGAGAAATAGAAGATGTCTTCAAAAACCCTGTGAAAATGGAGTAGAGATTGGATATTGCCTTTAGTTCTGGTTCTTGTCATTTTTGCTCATATTCTTATACTTAGTTTCTCATATACCTATCTGTAGCCAGGTTAATTTTCTCTAAAATCTTAGTATAGATTCAGTACCCTGTGGGTTAAGATGGGTGCCAGAGGGCTAGGTGCCATAAAGTACACAAAGGCATGCCTAGCAATGTTGTGTCCTATTTTAGCATTTGTTTAACCTGGGAAATCTTTGGGTTTGGGTCAGTGGTGTTTCAGGATCAGTATTCAAGCTTGAACAGCTTTGTGCAGAACAGAAAACCGTATGTATTCTACACTGAGTGGAAATTCTTAATGGTAGTTTTAGGAACATCTGACAGCGATTAATTCATTACTTCAAGGCTTTTTATTTCAATAGCATGCTACTAGGTTACTTTAAATGATTGACTGTTTTGTTTTAATTATTGCTTAGATCAATATATAAAAGGTATAGATACAAACTCCGGATATTTTCATGTTGTAACAAGGCTTTTGCCTAAGTTTCTCAGATTTTGACTCTACATGGAATCATACACAAACAAGTTCTAAGATCCTATGACAATCACATTGCAGTATAAATCTCAGGAAGGAAGAAACAGGAAGAACAGTAGCTGATGGAAACTTTACTGTCCTTATCAATTCTATTTCTGTACAATTCCATTGCCTATAAAAATCGAGTCTGCATGTGCTCTAGACAGCACTTCTGCTCTTACCCAATGTGTATTCAAAAGGACTTTGTAAGATTTCCAATTTCACTGTGCACAATCCTATCATATATTTACAGATGCTTCCTCCCTTCTCCTTTTCATTCTATAAAATTAGTATGTGTCCCAGCAAAAATACTTTTTGTTTAGATAGAACTACAAACCCAATTTATTTGGACTATGCTTACAAAGCATTCTCAGAGTCCAGAGATTTACATGATTCGTTTTTGTGATACAAATAGAAATGCTGAAAAGTGACTTTTTATTCCACCGCCTTTGCCACGTGTCCCACCCAGTCCAGAAGTAGATCAAAATCTACTCCAGCTCACACATAAGGTTATTAAAAGTGTATTGGGAATAAGTACAGGATGATTTATTGGGGCCAGATGCACTTTCTCTGTTAGAAGAGGTAATTTTATTGAAAAGAGAGATAATGCAATTGCTGAGAGATTAGGAGAATTTAGAATCAAGATGTGCAGGTCAAGTTTGTAAAAGCTTTTATTGGCAGAATATTTCTTAGAACCATTTTCAGACATTACTTGAGCACTAGATTATCTGTATCTCATTGAAAATTAATGGAAACTAAGAGTCAAAGGACAACAACCGAACTGAAGAAAGCACTTACATCTGTTTCAAGAGTTTTATCTTGCTTCTTCATCTGTCATTTAAAAAAAATCTAGTTGAGATTACAAGGATTCTTGTTGATTATCAAAGGTAAGCACAGGACAAATTACAATTTGAAGTGAATCTTAACGAAAGGATCATTTTTCCTTCTTTGTATAAGTACTATAGCATACATAGTATTTAATAGGCTTTATGAAAAAAATACGGTTTAATACCGTTTAGCATCAGATCATAACACAGCATCAGCAGTCTCAATTCTAAACTGTGCTATTACTTTTCACAAATTCTGTGTTTTACTCATTCTCTTTTTCTCTAGGTTTATAGATTACCTTTTCCCATAAGAGGCAATTTCTTCTGAGAATGACATTGATGTAATAAAATTATGCTTCATTGGAATGAATATTTATTAATTTCTAAGACTAGAATTGAAAAATGTTCACTTTCAAGATTTACATTATTCACATAGTATTAGTGGAAGTTTAGATGAGTGAAAAAGTTTCTGTACAATTATACTTTTTTTTCTCAAATGCTGAATCTCTTCAAGTAAAAATCATCAAATGCTGCCAAGTAACATAAATACTTCATGAAAATGTATCACTTCTAGGAAATATGTACATGTTTTGAGGAAATCACAACTAAATAAAGCATTCACATTAAATTCTAGATATATGCTAATAACATCCCAATCAAATCAATCACTCAGTTCACTCAGAGCAGACATGAAACAAATGACACAAACAAGATATTTGAATACTTTGTTTCTCAGACACATTGCATGTAAAGACACATGATTTTTTAAAGATGTCTTTTGAAAGCATGCCACAAAAATGAGTTTTCTTTGCCTACTGGTTTCACAAGTGGTCAGCTGTTGCCATAACACATACAAGTCTCGCCCCCTCTCAGATTCATTCCTACCATTGAGATGGATGATTTTCACATTTTATTTTTCCCATGTACCATTTGAGGTAAAGGGTGTCTTAAGTACCTTTGTGCATGTAAGAGCAGCCTAGCTGTTTCCATCTGGCAGTAAAAAAGTATTTATCGCAAAGAGATCTAGTGCTGTGGAGAATATTCAACAGTATTTAACAGTTTGTACCAAGAACAAAACTACACAGAGGAGTGGCTGCCCATAGAAATATCAGAATCAACTTTAAAAAAACACTTACTTAACTTCATGAACCACCTAAGGTAGTTCTCTGCCAAGAAGCAAGGTTAGGTAGCAGGGTGAGTACGGCACACTTGCTTTTATAATGCTGATAAGTTTTCAAAGTCCTGTATTTCTGACTTAAATGTATCTCTGTTCTGAAAATCTTTGGTTCCTGACAGAATACTGTGCCATGTAAGCATTGCCTAAATTTGCAAGACGGCTTTGATAGCATATTGCTTTTCTGATGATGCAGATGATTACAACTGAATTCAAAGTTACCTACTTTTTGAAGCCATCAAAGGTCTTCTGTAGGCTCCTTGTTTTTCAAAAAAAGAAGGCAAGAAGTAATAACATGGATGGATTCTTATTAAAAAGTGGGCATATATGTGAACATGCACAGAGTCAGACTGTAAACTGTGTAATAGTTGTAACTAAATGCATAACTGCAACTGAACTTTACTGACCTATCAGACATGTGAATTCACCAAGCAAATTGGAACTGACCAATTGGGATTCTGCAGTGGTCAGACAGATTGATTCATTTTATAGATATTTTGGCTGTTGTTTTGCTATGAGTCTTAACATGATTTTATAGGATTTCATACTTATCTTATATAAATATAGGGTATTTTCATCCTCCAGCACTCACCCAGCATATATATTAAACCGTGAATGTAATAATTTATAAGGAAAATACGTGCACTTTATGTAAATTATTTCAGTTTTTGATTATTGAAGTCTGCAGTTATTTTTGAACTAGTAATCTTCCAAGGGTTCTATTTCTCCCTTCCATTTGTATTATCAAACATTACTTTCATATCCTCCTTTCTACTATACATTACTGATTAGTATTGCCCCCCAATCCATGGTCCTTCACAAAATTAAGATTTCTTAAATAAAGAGAAAAATACAAGCAGTTCTTTGCATTTATTACTAGACTTACCCAAGTAGTGTATCTGCTATTTCATAGTGAACAGCAGACAATTTTTTGTCTAAATAAAGGGGAAAGAAGATCAATCTGCTGGAAACTGCAACAAAATGCTAGTTTTTCCCTAAAGTAACCAGTAATGGCTGCTGCTGTGTTTTCTGTTCACAATGGGCAAACATGTACTTACAGACCAGTTTACTGCTACTTTAGATTAAATGGAACAACAAAAAAAGAATGAATAAATTTGGAAGGAAAATGCCTCCAAGTGTACTTGGGCAGAATGTCTTTGCTCTATTGTGTGAGTGTTAACAGTGAAAATTAACCTGGTTTTGTTTTTTTTTTGTTTGATTTTGTTCTGTTTTGTTTTTTAACTGAGAAATTGCTGTGTCTTTTTTTTTTTTAATTCAGTGATGGCATTGCTCTGCTTTTTACCAGCTTGCCTTAGAGAGGGGAAAAGAACAAAACAGAGGGAGAGTGGATAATTATCTTTCAAAAAAAACCCCAAACTCCCTGAAATACTCCTACCATCTCAGATATAAGAAGTGATTCATCTAAAAGGATGCCTCCATTTGATACAAATTTTTAGAAGTATACATATGTCAATATTTTATTATATATAGTGTGCCTCCTGGAAAAGAGTAAATTCTGTATTTTTAAACGATTGCATAATTAATAGTTCATGAAATTGGCCTTTGTACTTCCTGATGAAATATGTACTTTAGTATTATTGTTAGAAAGCCTGTTCATAGCTCTATATTGCTCTGAGTGTGCCTGTGGGAGCTGAATTGAATTACTTCTATTCATCTGAAAAGACTGATGTTCTCCAAAAGAAGTAAACAAAGAAAAAATAATAATCCTGCAGTGTTGTGAGTAATGAAGAAGCAATATCTAGTTTCACAAATTAGCACTCTGTTAAGATAACTACCTCGGTTCAAGCACTACAAGTGACAAAAAATAAAGCAATAGACATCAGAAAAGAAAATATTCCTTTCACTTGTTTGTTTAGCTTTTCCAGTGAACATCAAGGAGATCTTTAAAACAGAGCACTCTAAGCTCATAAACACATATAAGTCAACAGGACAGGCACTGGGATTCTCTTGGTGACTAACGGACTAGGTAATGGGAGGCTATGAAGAAAAACACACTTAAACACAGACCTTTCCATGCATGAAAAGCTTTTAATAAACTTTTAAAAACACCTTTTAGTTTTTTTTATATTAATATATCTCTGTTTTTGCAGTTATGTAATAGAATAATAGCATGCATAGAAAGATGAATTATTTAATAGTCCAGAAATTCAGTGCTACAAAATGTTGTGTAAGCATGAACTGTAAGTGCTTGAGGATGATTCTGGAGTCCATAATTTTTCATCATTAAGTTATCAGTTTAGATTCAGGCAGTGTCAAAATGACTGGAGTAAACTGCTTGATGTACATTGTGACTTAGAGTCATAGAATCACAGAATCATAGAATGGTTTGGGTTGGAAGGGACCTTAAAGATCATCCAGTCCAACCGCCCTGCCATGGGCAGTGACACCTCCCACCAGGCCAGGTTGGGACACCTCCCACTAGACTATGTTGCCCAAAGCCCTGTCCAACCTGGCCTTGAACACTTCCGGGGAGAGGGCATCCCCATGTTCCCTGGGCAACCTGTGCCAGTGTCTCACCACCCTCACAGTAAAGAATTTCCTCCTAATATCCAGTCTAAATCTACCCTGTTACAGTTTAAAAACATTCCCCCTCATTCTGTCACTACCTGCCCTTGTAAAAAGTCCCTCCCCATCTTTCCTGTAGGATCCCTTCAGGAACTGGAAGGCCACAATAAGGTCCCCTTGGAGCCTTCTCCTCTCCAGTCTGAACAGCCCCAACTATCTCAGACGGTCCTTGTAGGGGAGGTGTGCCAGCTTTCTGATCATCTTCGTGGCCCTCCCCTGAACCTGCTCCAGCAGCTCTATGTCCTTCTTATATTAGGGTCCCAGAACTGGATGCAGTACTCCAGACTGGTGTTGTGGTTTAGGCCCAGTTCCTAACTGAGCTCCACAATGCCCCAAAAAGGGGGCTAGTCAAAATAAGGACCGGGAGTGCTTCTCACCACTTCATGGTGCAAAAGACAGAGTCATCAAACAAAACCAAAACAAACCAATTTTAATTTGTTACCAACAACATCAGAGTAGAACAATGAGAGATACAACCAGATCTTAAAGTCAAACACCTTTCCACCCCTTCTTCCTGGGCTCAGCTTTTGTTCCATGTTTCTTCACCTTCCCTATTTTGCCCAGGGATGCAGAGGGGATGAGAGTGGGGATTGCAGTCAGTTCTTGCCATGCGGCCTCTGCTGCTCCCCTTCCGGGGGGTGGGGAAGGACTTCTTCCAGCCTTTCTCTCTGCTTCTACGTGGCGCCCTTCCCACAGGACAAAAAGTCCACAAAGCTCCAATCTGGGTCTGCCCACGGTCACAGTTCCCTCACACATGAACTGCTCCAGCACACATTGCCCAGATTCATGGCTTCTTCAGGAGCAGCCCCCTGCTTATGTGGCCCTGCCCCACCGGTGAACTCTACGGGCTGCAGACCAGTCGACCTGGCTCTTGCCGCTGGTTGCAAAAAGGGAACCTGAGCTCTGCATCCTCCTTCTCCCTCTTCTCCTTTCTTCCTTGAACTGACCTTGGTGTTCTTTAAAGTTGTTCTCCTCAGGTCCCACTGCTTTCTCCACTGCAGGTGCCTTCTGATGATTCTGAAGAGTTCCTGGCTCTCTCTTTCGGGCTGGATCTGCAGCAGGGCTTAAACTTAAGCTAGGGCCAGTCTGACCCAGCCCAAACAGGCTGGACCAGGGCCAGGGCCTGGGCCACCCGCATCTGGGGCCACGCTGGTTGGAGGCAGTGCAGGACAAAAAGTCCACAAAGCTCCAATCTGGGTCTGCCCACGGTCACAGTTCCCTCACACATGAACTGCTCCAGCACACATTGCCCAGAGTCATGGCTTCTTCAGGAGCAGCCACCTGCTTATGTGGCCCTGCCCCACCGGTGAACTCTACGGGCTGCAGACCAGTCGACCTGGCTCTTGCCGCTGGTTGCAAAAAGGGAACCTGAGCTCTGCATCCTCCTTCTCCCTCTTCTCCTTTCTTCCTTGAACTGACCTTGGTGTTCTTTAAAGTTGTTCTCCTCAGGTCCCACTGCTTTCTCCACTGCAGGTGCCTTCTGATGATTCTGAAGAGTTCCTGGCTCTCTCTTTCGGGCTGGATCTGCAGCAGGGCTTAAACTTAAGCTAGGGCCAGTCTGACCCAGCCCAAACAGGCTGGACCAGGGCCAGGGCCTGGGCCACCCGCATCTGGGGCCACGCTGGTTGGAGCCAGTGCCAGAGAGAGAGAGAGGGAGCATGCCCTGCACCCCCCTTAAATACAATAATTCACAGGGGCACTGATTGGCTTGGCCTGGGTCAGAGGTGGGTCAGACATTGGAGTGGGGGGAGCTTTACAGGTAGCTTCTTACAGGGCTATGTCTGTAGCCCTCCCGCACTACCAAAAACCCCTCACAGAAGACCCGATACAGCTGGGTCTCACAAGAGCAGAGTTGTTGATGATTATCTCAGGCCATGTCTAGTCATTCAAGTATCCACTGCCAAGTCCATTTCTCATCCCTCTGATCACTTCAGCTAACTATGATGTAGCTATGATGTGTATTTTAGCAGATGCATAATTAGAGAGAAATAAATACGAAGTGAATAGTAAGAACAGAGGTGTGGAAACAGGAACTGACGGTGAAGATTGCAAAAAGGTATCTCCTCAGATGAGTTTACTGGGGAAGGACTTCTGTGCATTTATTACTCAAACTTGCAGTATTCCTCATGCAGTGTATAAGAAGCTTATAGACTATATATGCAAATTTATTCTATGACACTTTAGAAAAACACAAGGTCAGCTCTGTATTATGCTACCAAGCCAGATTTTAAGATCTGGACCTGGATCCCACACAACAGAATAACTGCAAAATGAGAATCCACCAATAAGCCTACTGAGTGGGAAGTTAACATATTAAGAAGAACTTTTTTTGTATGTAAAACTCCAGTGAGCAGAAAAATTATAAGAGGAAAAGCTAATCAATCTGTTGGAATTAATGAGGGAATAAGCTAGAAGAATCAGAGTTTATAAATTTTCTCAGTGATCTAATATTTGTGCTACTTTTAAAATCCTAAGAGTTTCTCAAAGAACTTTGAGCCCATATGCATAGCTATACACCTACGGACAAATATATATTTTTTGTCAATGAGAAAGACTGTCTCAGGGCAGCACCCTCCAGGATCTGGGTTCAGAGTCAAGTTGGACAGGGCTTTGAGCAACGTGGTCTAGTGGGAGGTGTCCCTGCCCATGGCAGGGAGGTTGGACTGGATGATCTTTAAGGTTCCTTCCCACTCTAACCATTCTGTGATTCGATGATTCTATGATCTGTTTCCAGGATACCACTGAGGATTCCCCCAAGACCTGGGAGTCAGGATAGAAGCTAATCAAATGTGGGAGTAGAGTGAGCCCTAGGTCTTCTTTTCATAGTTCATTCTTAAATTCCAGTCTTAACTCAAAATATGGTGAACTTTCTAGAAATGTCTTTCCTGTAAGCCCTTCCATACAGTTACCTTGAGAAGTGGAGTGACACAGTCCTAACATGGATTTTAATCCATTCTACAGCTGACACCTAGAATTAAACCTTAAACTGCATTCACCTGAGATTTGTTAGAAGTAACTTGGAGGAACATGTACATTAGTTCACTGCGTGGAAGAATAATCCATCAGAATTAATGAGGAAACTCTTGCCTATTTCCTTTGATTATTTTACTTAGAGGGCTCATCTATTTCAAAATATGCAGAACAACCCATAGGTAAAACTACACATTACTGAACACTTGCTTTTTAATGTTCCGATTTCCTATTTTACTCTGTACTGCGCAGCATTCAAATTACTTCTGAACTCCACTGCACCCTCAGAATTTATCAACACAGAAGAACTGATCTGTGGCCTTTGGAATGGGTCTTGGATCTCAGTATAGAGCTGTGCTACGTTACATGACTCAAGATTAGCACTGTGATAGCTTGTATGATACTTCATCTGACTGTATTATGAGACTCCTCAGGGAGCCTTTCATCATCTGAATTACACTGCTGCATCATCTTTACACAGTTTTGGTCATCACAGTTGTTCTAATTATATTGTTCTTTTAATAGGACTGATGCATATTCACCAAATCATATTGCAAAGAGGTGTCATAATTTATGTTTCTGAAGGCATTGATCAGCAGTACAGCACCTATGATGTTAAAGAGTGTCCAGCTAATAGATTGCCCTATTTAAGTGTATTTGTAAGAGCAAGCTTATTATAGAAGTATCCTTGACTGAGGACATATGTGGTTTGGATTTGAAGATGTCGATGACTTTTCAGGCAGCCAAATTTACATAAGATCATAAAAATTTACATAAGATCATCAAATTCACATAAAATCATCCTCACATGCAGACCATTTCCATCCCTTGAGTCAAAGCTCCTATGAGCCTCAAAGTCTGTATGCAAGTTTTGATTCTGCTCATAGCATTTTTCCTAGATTTGCTATTCAACAAAATTTGTATCACTTGTACTGTACCCAGCAGAGAAGACTGATTGATTTTCTGTTCAGGGCTCTGCAACTTCATCAGTCAAACAGATCAGAATAACTTTAGCTTGTACCTTTCCAAGCAGTTGTCAGTAAAAGAATGCCCTGATGATTATCATATGATGACTGATTTCATTTCCATGCTCCCAGATGGAAACTGATAGATAACATCTTTGAAATCTTTTTCCTAGGCTCTTCAAGCAAAGAATACTACATTTTCTTTCTTACCAGCTTGTGCAAATCATACACTTTGATATTTGCTATTTGTTTGTTAACTTTCACAACTGCAGAGATACTTAGTTGAAAACTGATCAGTTACTGGAAACAGTTTGTAATTATGTTGCATTCACTGTATATCTAATGATCATTGTATTTATAATGCTAATAGCTGACCCATTTTCCCAGAAGCATTGTGTGATGACTAATAGAAGCCACTTGCTGACATTGTAGAGGGAATTTAATTTTCTGACTACAGACCATGCACAGCTTTCAATTCATCGGAAATACATTTAAAGCCTTCCTGTCAGCAACGGCTGAAAGCTGAAGCACTTCAGGTGGATTTTTTACCAACTTTCTTTCATAAAATTTCATTGCACGTTATTTGAAAGAAAGATGTTTTGCTTCCCCTGCAGACAAGTTGAATTTTGTTTGCTTGGATTGTTTAGCCTTTCACAATGCTGGGCAGACAATCTGAGGATTCTTTTCTCTGGTGATAACTATGCCTTTTTTGTACAGAGATGTGACAGATCTGGTGTTATGGTTTAAGGGTTAACAGCCTGAAAAGGAAGGGCAGGTGGTGTCTGTAGGACCCTGGGGGGTCAGAGATCAGTACTGTTCCCTCCTCTTTCCGGTCACAGTCTATAAAAAACCGAGGAGGTCTGAGGTTTTCACGGGCTTTTTCTGGTTTCCTGGGTTGCTTCCTGACGCATCTTGGGATGGCTGGGGCTACCTCCATGTGCTCGGCAGCATCCACCACCATCTGCTTCCCGACACCACTGCGGTTCCTGGTGATGAGTCACAGCGGCCACGAGGCACTGCTCGGACACTTCCACTCAGGACTACTGGGACTGGGTTTTGTATGTAGTTAAATATCCTTTGTTTCTTATTTATTTTTTGTCCCTTTTCCTTTCCCCTGTTGTTTTTCATTAAACTTGTTATAGTCTTAACTTCCAACCTTGTGCGAAGCATCTTTTTCTCTATTCCCTTTTTTTTTAAAAAATCCTCCCCTGGAAGGGTAGGGGACAACAGAGAGAAAATCCTGCTTCCTGGGCTTGCCCTGAGCCTTAAACAGAGGCATCTGGCAAAAAAGTTACGAGAACAAAAACATACCATATTAGTTGGTGGGTTATTTTTTTTTCCTGTCTTGTCAAAACAGTTGAAAAAAGGAAAAAAAAATGACAAAACAAAACCACACCACATTTGACTTAATCTTACTGTGCTGTCTAAAATCCTAATTAGTAATTTCACTTTTAAACCTAATATTTAGAGTATATATTAACATACTGAGTTTTGCCACAACAAGACAAAGGTATCTTTCCCAAGTCAATGCAGTAAACTATGGAAGATATTAGAAACTTTTTGGAGCTCTCTTTAGCCATTATTTTATAGGGTAATGGTCTGTTAAGAGTGACAGACTGCTAAGAAGCTCAAGAGGTATTTTGAAAAGTTAAGACAATGAAAGAAGAATTAAATTAGAATGAACATAAAACATTGGAACATATTGCTTAACAGAGTAATTGTTTGCACTGCTTTTTTTTAAACTTTTTAAATAATTTCTATCTGATAGAAACAAGAGCTATAAATTGTAAGTTGAATAGAAAACAATGCAGCTGTTGGCCCTGTTGCAAAGAGTTACAGGCAGACTACCTTTTAAACAGTTAAAGTAGTCCCATTGCCAATTTCAGTTGTGCCTAGGTCTTTATCAATTTGAAGTAATTTTTAAGAGAAGTTTCCACTACTGATGTGCTTGAAGGGAGAATACAGAGGTGGGAGACCACTAGAGTTTCCCAATAACTACACTCCAAATGAAAAAGAGATCCATTCATCTTCTTAAAATTATTTAATTTTTAAATTTATTTCACTGCATTAACATTTTCTGTTTATTTTTATATCCATCCTTTAATAATTATAATAATAATTAATAATAAAAAGACAGGAAAGAGATAAGGAAAGATATCACCAGCCTTAGATCTTGCAATGATCCTTCGATGACAGTGATGGATGGATGGAGCATCTACCTTATGAAGGAGCTGGGGTTGTTTAGCTTTGAGAAGAGGAGACTGAGGGGTGACTTCATTAATTTTTATAAATATGTAAAGCTGAGTGTCAGGAGGAAGGAGCCAGGCTCTTCTCTGTGATGTCAAATGATAGGACAAGGGGCAATAGGTGCAAGCTGGAGCATAGGAGGTTCCATGTGAACATGAGGAAAAACTTTTTCACTGTGAGGGTGACAGAGCACTGGAACAGGCTGCCCAGAGAGGTTGTGGAGTCTCCTTCTCTGGAGACGTTCAAAACCTGCCTGGACACATTCCTGTGCGACCTAGTCTAGGTGATCCTGCTCTGGCAGGGGGGTTGGACTAGATCATCCTTCGAGGTCTCTTCCAGCTCCTAATATTCTGTGATTCTGTGAAACTTTAGGTGTATGTAATAATTAATAAGAAAACAACTGTATGTTCATTTACAAAAAGACTGTAATACTTTCAGATACTGTAGTTTTAATTTAATATAATGCCATAGTGTAAATTTTTTACAAACTATAAAAGTAACAATCCTTATAATGTAGCTTATATTCTTTCCTCATTTCAAATCCTCTGTAATCAGCAGCCTTTTAAAGACACACAGAATTTGATTGTGTGCAGTGCCTAGCCCTCTAAACTGCCATTGAAGTTACTGAGTTAAAAATATTCCACACCTTGCAAGGTTGAGTTTGTAACATTTCTATAACTCTGCCTTACTTCTATTCTTTTCAGTTAGCATGATTTCACCACTAGTAAGTTAAATGATTCTCATGGAATTGAGAAATTGAGTTGTCTTGGCTGAGTTTATGATTAAGAGAATTAATATTACAACATTCTTAGTTGTTTGGAAATCTTGAAAATTACATGGTGAGCTGAAGCATTTAGACCAGAATACACATGAAAGTTAGACTCTACATGTTTCATCATTTACTTCCCTAAACCACAATTGCCTAGATACCCTTTCTGCGATGTTCTATATGGTTGATATTGCCTTTGTATTACACCAGTTAAGAAATATTATGCTATATTTCAAGTTTGTTTGGTTTTGGGTTTGGTTTTTGGTTTTGGATTTGTTTGTTTTTTTCATTCATAAATACCACTTCGTAAGCAGCAGATTGGGCCTTACTGCCTTTCTGTCATCTTGTGGGTTTTCTGCTGGTTTTTGTTTGTTTGCTTTTGGTTTGTTTCTTTTGTTTTGGTTTTTAGGTGTTTTTTTTTTTCAAGCAAAGAATATACAATTTCCAGGTATTTTGTTTAAACTCATACCGTCCTTACGATATGGGCTTTTAATATCAGAACTACCTGTTTGAAGCTTTTTTGAAGGTTTTCCTTTTAACTTGCTAGGTTTTGTTGCTTGTTATACTCTGATTGTAAGACAAAAAAACAAATGGCAAATCAAGCATTTAATAGTATTATTGCAGCTAGAAAGGCCAAGCTAGTAAGAGGTATCTTCTAAACAAACAAGGTGATACAGTTGTAAAAGTGGACAACTTTCAGGTACAATTTCAATAGGTCTGGAACAGACAGGACAAATAAGCAGCTATGTATAAGTTGAGGACAATAATCATAACTTTGGGAGAGGAAAGTATTTAGCCTCTGCACAACAAAGACAGCGACAGCACCTGGCATCTCCTTGACAACCAGAAGTGAGATGACAGAGGTGGAGAGGTATCTCTGTGAAAAAAATTCACCAGTAACAGTGTGATCTAACTTCTACAAATTGTTAGAATTTATAGTGATACACAACCATTTCACTGGTACAGTCACTGTGTGTTAATTCACCTTTCTGAAACAAAAGAATATGCTAATGTACAATCCATGAAAATTAGTGGGAGTATCTTGTCATACCTAAATTCTCCCAGCCACTTCCACAGATTAATTCATGCAATCAACTTCTAAAGGACAGAAGCACACAAGAAGCCATCAAAGAATGTTTTTCATATAAGACATATGCTATCTACCTCAGCCTTCAAAATTTTAATCTTTAAGGGAGATCTGCAGCACAGCTTCAATAGATGAGATAGAGAATACAATTCTATTAAATGTGGACACAGTGTAGATGATACTGAGTCTGAAGATATCAAAAGACCACAACAGTTTTCCCGTTTCTCACCTGCTGCTAAAATTTCATTCTTTCACAAATGTGAAGTGCTTGTATACACTCCTGCT
>NW_010175102.1:0-42449 GCF_000695765.1 Mesitornis unicolor
TGTAGTTCCCCAGGTCTTCCTTCCGGCCCTTTCTGTAGATGGGCATCGTTCATAAAAGAGCAAGATAAAAATAAATGTAAATCGAAGATCCTGTTTCTCATGTGCATTTTATTAAAAACTACAGAGTTGTTCATTCTTGCTGTGTAGTATAATTGCTAAAACATGATTTGTAACCAAATATAGCTGCTTGCATTAAATACGGCACTACTTCTTACTAGGGAGGATGATATGGTAAAGGAATGTTCATTTAAACAATTACATAGTTCAATTTTCGTATTTAAAACCCTAACTTTTTCCCTTTTAAAAAATGAACGTAACCTTTAGATGTCTTTTAACCTGAATTTTGTTGAACTGCACTTGGATGAAGAATGGCATGCAATTAAAATAAATAATATACTTTTAAAACTTGTTAAATACAGAAATGAAGCTTGTCAAGCCATGGTTTGCATTTCTGAGTGACTGAGTAAAAGGCAACGATTGTGACAGATTCTGGTCACAACAGGATGATGATGCCTTTCATCACGTGTCCAGGCCCTCTGTAGCCATGGAGAGGATTACCAAAAGTCACTTAGGAGAGACCAAGGGCTTACATTTACTGATTTAGTACCTACAGCTTTTTGAAGTGGTTTGTGTGACTTTTTTCTTCTGAAATTCTAGAATTTGTAGCTCTAACCCTTTCATGTTTGTCTCAAATTTGCTGGGTAAGCAAGGATGGGAAGACTCCCTGCTTTCCCAGTTTCTGCTGGACTGGACTGGACTGGGCGAAGATCGCCTGCCCCACACTTGGTGGCTGGACTGGAAACTGGCGGCATTAGGAGACGAGCCTTCTGTGTGACAACATGTGCAGGTATTTTCACCGAAGTATATCAATTTACCCTTTGTTCCAGTCTAAAGATTTATATGATGTTTTAGTGTGGGACAGAACACCCTCAAGTAACCAAAGTATTAGCTATATCCTAAAGGTAAGAGTGCTGCTTTCTGGTTTTGTAACCCGTTAAAAACCCCAGATCCCTGAAACTGTGTCAACTGAGGGGTGGAGGCAGCAGATCCCCATTGATTTACCTAACAGATTACACTTACTTTTTTGCCTTGGTGCGTGCTGTCGCATTCCACTTTAGAAACGGGTTATTTTAAAAAGATGGCTGGAGAGGACTTAAAAAAGGCCTGGAGAGCCAGTGTGTTGTGGCAGTCCTAAAGTGCTGGAAAACGCCTTTTCAAACCTCCTCTGCAGTGTTTCACTTCAAGGGCCAGTCGTACGTCCACATCTTTAATTCCTAAGGACCCCTCTTGTGAGAGCTAGGTATGAGCTGTTTCAATAGTCCTGAAAAAGGGTAAACCACTTCCCCCTGATTTGAGATGAATGGCTTTGGGGAGGACCATCAAAACCATCCTCAGCCCCACGCCAGTGCCAGAGTTGTCATCTGGGGGAAAACAATAATTGCATTTAACTGGAAATGCTCTGAGGAAAGGATAGCTAGAATTAGAATCAGAATTAGAATTAGAATCAGAATCAGAATTAGAATTACTTTTTTTAGTGGAAAGCCTTGTATAGTTTCAAGCTTATCTAAAGAAAAACATTGACTTTGGTTAGGTGTCTCCAAAGCCACACTTCTGAAAGCTCATTCAACAAAATGCTTAAAGATTTTATTTCTGTCCCAAAGGTGAAAGAAAACAACTTCAAAATGTCAGAAATGCTGTTACCTGATGAGCTCTATTTTTTGTAAGGTCAAGAAAAAATGATGGATACTGTAACAAGTGTTCGTGCTGTTACCTTTTAAAATATATATGCGATGCTCAAGTTCATAAACGTAGCGCGTGCCTTTCAGAAGATAAAAAATAGCAGCGGAAAGCAGGAGTCCTTGGTCTGTTCCTCCTTGTTTCTTCTGAAATCGATTTTTGTTTTAAGTTCTTCTGGTGTAAATAATTTTAATGAAAAGGAGAAAATTGCTAGGTGGAGTTTATCATCTGGAATATATGGGCTTAGATGGTTTCTTGACATACAGAAGACAGGTGAGCAGAGCTCTGAGTGCCCTGGAGAAATAGTACACAACCCTTTAAAAAGAAATGTATTTTTTACAAAAAAATCAGTTATCATCATGCAGGTAGGCTGACCTGATGCAACTCCAAGTGAATGGGCTGGGGTTGTTGTGGATGTACCCGGGTGTTTGGTGGCTGCTGCAGGCCGGAGGCTGTGGTGGAGGCCCCTGCATGGGGAGATGCCACAGAGGCCAGACCCCCTGAGCAGGGTCCGAGAGCGGGTGAGGAGGTCCTAATCCTCCCCACTTCCTTTTCTCAAAGCTGTGGTCCCAAGAGGTGGGGGAAGCATGTGTTTGTGAAGGGAAGAGGAATAAGGGTACTTGAGCAAGGCCATGATCCATCCCAAGGGGATGTCCAAATAGTACAGGTCTAGCTCAGCAGAGTATTTGCATTTGACCATAAATTAAGCTGATTCCTTGCTTGGATCAAGTCACCTGTTCAAAGAAATTTCTGCTGTAAAGCATCTTTCTAATGGTGCTTTTGGTGATTGCAGATTTTCAGATTTTCAGATCCAAACTCCTGCCCTAACCAGCAGGGACCAAGTCAGCTGTCAGATGTGGTGGCTCTTGGAAAAGCGAGGATGCTCAGCCTGTAACGTCTGGAGAGTCTGCTCTCCTTGGCACGGGGAGGTGATCCTGTCCCAGGATCATCAAAAGAGGCAGCTTTTCTTCTCTGAACTCATAACTTAACAGCCCCTGATGGTATCAGCTGCTGAGTCCAGACAGAGGTGTGAACTTTGGTCCAACTCCTCCCTTGGTGACAATGGGACCTTTGGGGCCTTTCCTGCAAGGACCAGGCTGCTCCTGTCCCCTCTTTGCCTTCACTCTCGTGCTCACACTTGCCCTGTGCTCTGGTTTTCTTCCTTCTCTGCAGCTCTGATGAACATAGATAGGTTTGAGGGAAAGCTAGAGAGAAGAGGAAATGAGTTAGGGACAGACCACCTGGGTCCTGGCCTGTCTCCTGCCAGGATAGGGTTCCATGCAGCAATACATGTGTGTGTCTGCAGTTCTGTGCCCTCAAAACGCTCTCTCTGCTTTTTGCTCTTTACTGCTGGGGATTTCTCTGAGGTGGTGGTGGTGGTGGTTCAAAATTTACCTTGTGTGTCTCTTCCCCCCCCCCCACCTTCATCATGGTCCCATAGAGCATACTCACCCTCCTGCTCCTCCATGTCCAACCTTTCAGAGGCTGGCATGGATGCAGCTCCCAGCGCTGGTCATTCCCCAAAGTCATTGGCATAGCCCAACTCTGAGCCTCTCCCTGGTCACCTCAGCACGGTTTTGGCACAACACTGCCCAGGACCCTGCCAATGACCCTGTTCTTGGTCACCTTTCTGCTTGTCCCTGTCACCAGCGTAGCGGTGACCATGCCCAAGGCCTTGCAGCAGCAAGCAGGGACCTCTGCTGACTCTTGCAGGCGTTCGAGGGGGTCCGTAATGCTTTGCAGACCAATTTTCTCTCTGTTATTGTTTTAAACTCCCCGTTAGCCATTCCTGAAAAAAAACGTGTTTCAAATTATTTTCCCCAGAGGCATCGACGGCATTTTTCCAAATTGAATCTCATTTATTTTCTACCCAGGTTTCCAATCTCTCTGGGGCCCTTTGTATTATTTCTCAGTCCGCACTGCCGTGTACAATATATCCTAATTTAGTATCGTCTGTGAATTATATTACCGTGCCCTTTAGTACCTCTTCTATTTAATGAAGATATTTCCAAGGAAAAAAAAGTCTAAACTACGTTTTATTAAAATAAGAAGGTAGAGTCTTAAAAAATCCTTTGTGGGTTTCCAATATGAATTCTAAATCTTTTTCAAAGAAATCTTCAGCATTTTGAAGAGAAATTAAAACCTTCAAAATATCAAAGTTGGTAGGTCTAAAAATTAATCAGTTTTTCAATTAGCTGAGACCTCTGTGCCCATATAGCGAGCCTTGCCTAGTGCCGTCTCTCTGACAGAGGCACCATCCATGTATTTGCAGCAGACTTTTTTTTAAACCAGCACCAAACATATGTTTGAATTTCTCAATAAATTTGTTCACTTTCCCTTCCTGACCTTTTCAGGTTTGCTCTCTGTGACTGCTCTAGCAAACATGTACGCTGGCAGGAATGATGCTGAAGCAGCATATTTTAATGCAAACTGCGCGGGCTTATTCATAGGAAGTGATTTTCCGAATTCATAATCATGAATATTTGCACTGTAAGGTTGATTCTGTTGTGAGCTTTTTATTTATAAGCTAAGATGCTCTGCCTGTTGGCGCCAGGCTGGGAGAGCATCGTGCCTCCGTGACGGAGAGCGAGCCATGCTATGGGAGCTGTATGTCCTATCAAAACAGCTCCGATTGCCGACTGTGAATAGGGATATCGCACTGGCAGAAGGCAATTTGCTGGCGATACATACCCTGAAATATTTGCTGCATAATTTCTAGCAATGAGCAATTTCATGGAGACTATGATCTGCTTGTGAAGAGAAATAAGGTGTAAATTGGATGAATAAATTGTTCTCTGCAAATGCTGAGAGTCTGGAGGACTCTTCTCTGCAAAGCTCTGCAGCTCGCTGGTGTCTTTGGTACCTCTGTGTGGTGGCTTGACCCCAATGCTGAGGAGGGCATCCTAAATACCCTGTATTTTGGCACATACTGTCTGTACTGACCCCGCAGTGGTCTGTGTCTAGCAGTGTGCCTCTGGGGGCTTATGCTCCTCAGGTGGAGGAAGCCAGGGAACACATGAGCTATAGGGATACATGTGAATTGGGCTTTGCTGCCCGTGGTTCCCTGTTCCCCTTAGGTGGATTTTGCCTTGTTTCGGTGTTACAAAACACGCCTTGTTCCCTGCAGATGTAGGGGCTTTCCCAGGGATGAGGAATCCCCTGGCTCCTGGGGCTGTGCCACCAACATCCCCGCCACCTCTGCGGGCCGGGTTGGGGATGCTCTGGATTGGAGCCGCTGTCTCGCAGCCGCACTGGTGTGCAGCAGCTGGAGGAAATTAGAGAAGCCTGGGGTTTGTTCTGGGAAACACCAAGGGAGATTCCCAAAGTTTCCAGAGCAGAAAGATGGCTCAGAGCTTCCTGCCTCCATGCCAGGCAGGGCTGACATGGAGCTGGGCATGGAGCCCTGCGACAAGAAGGATCCCACAGGCGAGACAATGGGATCCCCAAAGGCAATGCAGAGTCGGGGACCGCCAAGGCGAGGGATGGTGGCTCTGAACTGCAAGATAGGATGGCTGGGATGTCCCTCGCGTGGTACGCTGCGAGGTCTGACGGCTGATTTGGGACAAGGGGTGTAGGCTATCGCGCATCTGTCCCTCAAGTCAGAGGGGGTACAACTGCTGTGTTGCATTGGAGGGTTTCAAAGGCAAGAAAGAGAGAACTTTGCCCTTTTCACCATCACTTTGTGGAAACTTTAGTGCTCAGGACTTTTCCGTCTCTGTTTCCGACAAAGATGGTGCCTGGCTTTAAAAAATACCTGCTTATCTCATGAACAGGGGCACGGTGCCCTTTAGTTTCACCCAAGCAGATGAGACCCTGATTGCTCGTCCCCACATGCTAATCTCTGTCTTCCATGAAGCAAAAAACGTCCCAGAAAGAGGTTTTAAAAGCCACATCATCTGAAGTGGTAACATTTGCACTGGGACACATACAGATGTGTGTACATACAGGTGTGGGACACGCTGGGTCCAGCTGTCTCCTGAGTAGCTTCAGGTGTGATGAAGCTGTGCTTCGTTTATTCTCCATGAAGGCCAAGTCCACCTTTTGTCAACAAAACTGCCTTTCCTTTAAGTCATGGTCATGATGGGAGACTCCAGCTGGGTGGGAAGTGTTGTGTTACTTAAGCAAGTGTTTAGAGAGTGGCACATCCTCGGGGACAGCCGTGGCTTTATCCCAGGGGACAGACCCAGACCTGTGCCATGGGCCAAATACCGAGATCTCTGACCGAGCGTCCTTCCTCCCCTTTATCAATAATTTTAATCGTTTTAATAATGTCCCCTTGCACGGATAGGATTACGATTAGAAAATGTCAGAGCCTTGTTATCATCTAATTAGAGTCACATTTCAGCGGAATAGAAAGGAAAATCTTCAAGCGCTGCCTTGTGGAGTGAAATAGGGAGAAAGTGATGATTTAAACCAGCTGCGGGCCCAGCCCCGGCTGAGACGCGGGGCACGGCGCAGGACACGGTGCAGGACACAGTGCTGGTCCCTGGTCAGAGCCCTCCGAAGCAATCAGTGCAAACTGCTCCCAGATCGCTTTCGCAAAGCGAAAAACTCCGACGCGGTCCAGTAAAAACAATCAGGCTGTCAAGTTTGCCGTCTAACAGCTGAGGGGGTCAGAGCAGCAACACAACACAAACCAAAATAAACACCACCCCGCTCTGCCAAAAAGCCTTTATCACTCTTCTGGGGGAGAGAGAGAGGGAGGCACTTTCAGATGGCTTTAACTTTTTCCATTTTTTTGTTTGTTTTTGTATGCTTAAATGTGAGCAGAGAGCTCGGATCTCTTCCCGCCCTTCTCCTAACGCCATTCTGGCAGGCAGAGGTTCACTCAGGAGAGCCTCTTTGTTTGCTTTTTTGGAGGAGGAGGTTGGAAAGGCGGCAGGGACAGAGCGGGTGTGTGAAGCCCCTGAACCCCTTGGAAGCTGCCTGGGGGTTTGCTTTGGCTTAGCTCATCCTCCAGCTTCGCAGTGCATCCCAGAGCATCCCGTTTTGGGAGGAGGATGTGTGGCCATGGCAGGGGCCGTGATGCCGGAGCATCAATGTCTGTGTGGGATGCACAGAGTTTGCTGGAGGGGAGTTTTGGCTTCTGCAAGGTTTAATGACCCCAAGCGCTGCAGCAAAGCATGAGCAATATTGAGAAATATTATTCTGTGTACAAATAAGGTTTCATGAGTGCAGCAGCCAATTCGCAGCCCAGCCGGCTGCCTGCTCGTGCCTCACCCTGCTCCATCGGGATGTATCGCTTTCTCCATCAGGATGTACCGCTCATGGTGCGAGCATCAAAGCAGCAGCGTGTCAGTGTTTGCCATGGGGAAGCAGCCCCTCAATTCCCCCATGGGTTTCACAACCTGAATGCCTCTAAGGGTCTGGGCTTAAGTACCAGGGCCGAAACGTGTCCCCCTCTTGACTTCTGCCTTCAGAAGCCCATGGAAGGAGCAGGAGGACCGTGGCCACCTGCTTTCATGATGTTCGCCAGTGTTACACCAGCGTTTCATGCTGGGAACACCTGCCATGTGGAGGGGGCCAGACCCCAGCCCTACGTAATAAATAACAACAGTAAAAATAGTTATCAGTTAAATAGTGCTTTGCATCCTCGGGGCGCTGTAAAACCCTGGCTGCTTAATCACAAGCCGCTGTCTTGATGTTTGCAGTGAGCTGAAATGTTGGTCTGGGAGGAAAAATGTGTTTTCTGGTGCTAAGAGCTGCACAGCAGAGTCAGGGGCTCTGCCCAAAGCAGGATGAAGCCACATCGTAGGCAATCTGGTGTCCCACCACTGCATCACAGGGTCTCATCCCGTGGCCAGGGGCTGTTTCAGAGCCAAACGCACTCTGGCTGCCTCCAAAACTCCTGACATTTTGGGCATTTGCTATATTTAAACAGGCGGAGAGTTCAGCCGTGGCCAGGAACCCATCCCTGACAGTGATGGCTATCACGAGTGGCACTGGGCCGCCCCCGACGTGCCGGGGGCCAACAGTGGCATTTCTACCAGGCATAGCTCCCCTCGTCCCAATTAGGGGTGCTGCTAATTTTAAATGTGATGCCGCCACCGAGTAGGAGCACTTGAAAATACCACACGGCCAAAGTGGTTTTGGTGAGAGCCGAGGATCGAGTGTGAGGTGACCCAAGACTCCAGTCCCTGGTGTTTTGGGACAGGGAGAGCCCTCCCCTCTGCGAGCTGGGATGAGCAGAATTGGAAGAGGAGAATTTCCTTCAGATCGGTGTTTTCTAGAGCTTGGGAAGGGAGAGAGAGAATTCTTCAATCAAAATGAAAACCATCTCTGATTTTACTTTAAAGCACACTAAAATGTTTCATTTGACCCGGCGCAAAGCATCGCATTTTGTTTTGCGTTTTAATTAATTTTGTGATCTTTTAATTAGGCTAATTTCAAAGAAAAACTGTTCCTCTCAAAACTGGGAGTCAAAACATTTTGAAGATCATCTCTGCCTCTGAAACGTAGCTTAAAAGCACTAAGACACTGCTCTCTTTCTAGCAACCCAGGTTAATAATTCCTGCCTTTACAGAGTTTCCAAATGCCCTGGGAGATAAAGCTAAGGAGTGCTTTAAAAAAAGGCCCTTGTTTCTCAGAAAGTGAGCACTGCAGCCTGTGATCCAGGGATCCTTTTTTCCCACTCCTGAAAAAATTCAGGATGGAGCCTTTTGAGATATTTCCTGCTAAAACGTTTCCCCCCACCACTCCAGCTGCTGCAGTGGGCTATGAGTTTGAGGATGGCTCCAACTTCGGGCCCTGTTGGCACTGCAAGTATCCAAGGTCATCTGACAGCTTCTCAGGTCTTGGTTTTGCTTTAATGCATCGCCTTTTCCAGTCAATTAACAAAACAGAATCGCAGGCTTTAAAATACATACATGTTTACATAGTGGTGTGGCCAGTAAATCCCACTCTGAGGTCCCATGGGTTTCCCAGAGCCATCTGGGCACACCTGAGCTCGATGCTTTCCTATGTATAGAGGGAAAAAAATTAATTATTTAGAGAAAAGTATTAAAAATCTGAACAGGCTGCTATAGCTGCACCACGGCCTCGGGGGACAGATGCTCAGCTGCTGCTCTCATGCCAATACCGGTATGGAGACCTTCAGACCCCACTGAGCCTCAAATGAGGAAACCACCCATTGCTGACCACTGGCAGAGCCCAAGCACAGCAGGACTTCACCCAAAGATATGAAGGGGGACCACAGAAAACTAGAAAATTATTTGGGAATTTAGCAACACCCTCACCTGGAGGAGCCTATAACAAGGCTGGCAAGGTAGGCTATTGATTTTTCTCGATCCCTTGCTGGTGTTTCAAACGTATGAAGTTCAGTTTATAATTGGATTGCTGGGTATCGACCTAGCTTTTGCATCAGGCAAAATGTCTTGTTGGAACACTGGGAAAGTGGGCAATGGAGGAGCTTGACCACTATTGTATATTGCTTTTTGTACGTGATATTGAAAGGAGAATGACTGATCACCAACTCTCTGCGCTCCCAAAGCAGCGTTTTATCCACCACAGAGTGATCCAGCTGGTGGGAGCATGTTTCCCCATAGCACTGACCTGCTCTAAGCCAGGCCCCGGAGGCTTTTCTCCACATCCTCGATGTGCCTGGGAGTATTTTCTCTGCTCAGATGATTAAAAATCAGCACTCAGAGGCTCACAGAACAAAACACTTTTCGTGGAGACAGCATTTGCATTTGAAAGGCAGGGTGGCTCTTCCAGGGACTATATCCCCAACTTCTTCTGCAGAGCCTCCTGGCTCCCTTCTACAGGGCTTAATTTGGGGCTTCACGCTCTGATCCCAGCAACCTGCATCTGGCTCAAATCCAGCCTTAATTGTCCCATTTTGGGGTGGCTTGGGGAGCCGTCTGTCTCCAGCCTATTTTGATTTGTAAGAGGCACATTTGGTCGTGCAATCAGGGCTTTGGTGGCATGGCTTTGTTACCCAGCCCTGCCAGCCCCTTCTTTCATGAATTTTAAGGCTGGAGGTTGGGCTTCGTTTGCCTTGAAACCCAGGCAGCTCTGCAGGAGTGTGACTGAGGTCCCCAGATGCGTGGGCAAGCCGGGAAATCACATAAGCTCACACCTATATACGTGCGCACGAGCTGGGATATGCTTGGAAACACACGCTTTTATCAGCTGAGCCTACTTCTGGAGACGCCTGGTTAATTTCTCAACGGAGAAGCACCGTCTCCCTAAAAGTCTCATTTCCATATTCCTTCCAGATGGTCAAGATGCCACAGAGACAGTTTCTAAGTAAATAACTTGCTTTTTCACGCAACCAACCGCCAGCCCTAGATGGTACCCAGGCCTCGAAAGGCAGCACCGAGGCACCTGAATAATAGAAACGGCACAGCCGTGGCATGGTGGGATGAAACCACTCCGTTTCCCCCTCTGAATTTGGGCTGGAGCATGGCAGTGCCCCTTCCCGCATGCATGATCAGGGGTAGCACCGGGGATGGGGATGCTCTGTGCTCGGGCAGAGGTGGCCATGCAAAGCTCCAGTACAGCACAGTTTTCTTCTCGCACCCTGATCACCAGTTAAAACCGAAAGGTTAAAAGCATTTAATTATGCTGATGCTTTCCCAGCAGATTAAACAAGAGGCTAAATAGACTGCAGTGTGTTGTTTTGGGATGGATTTTGTTTTTTAAACAAGGGGAGGGAGGCGGGAGGCTGCGGCTCCTTGGCAGCTGTCACACGTTTGGCGTTTGATGGTGTCAGTCGTGTCTGTTCGGAGGTGTTTCTCTTGCCGCTGTCAGCATTTTCCGGGGGAGGCTGAATTCATTGATACAGTCTGTTTGCTGTCCACATATTCACAGTTCGTGTGTTACATTTTACATAAAGTAAACTTAGCAAGGGGAAAACTAATTCTGCAATTCTTCAAAGCTAATGCACGGTAAATATATTCTGACACTGACAGGTATTTCTTATTAAATGGCTCTGAACTGCAGTACTAGGTTTTGCTTAAGTGGCATTATTCTCCCCGAGCAAAGACAGTTCATTTATTAGTCATTCTGAAAACCAAATAACAAATATTATTCTCTAAGCAAACTAAACAAACCATTTAAAAGGGGCCTGTCTGGAATGATTAAAGTACAGTGTCTGAAAAGCAGCTGACATTTTAGTGCCAAAATACCATATGGAGACTCAAGTGCTTTATTAACATCCCTTGACCCAAGCTGCAAAATCTCCCGACACCTCTGAGCGCAGCTTTCCTGCGTGCAAGGGGGAGCGCGGAGGCAAATCTCTGCCGGTTCTTAAGATGTCATTTTGGCACACCGAGCAGCGAGGTGCAATAATTGAGGGGCTGGATGCGAGCAGCTTTTTTCGATTTCTGCCAGAGATACGCTGTAAAATAATTCAGCTGAAGCCGAAAGCGCGGGCTTTCCATTTGCGCCATAAAAAAATAAATATATAGTGTTTTTCTTGCCTTCTTACAGCTCTCTCTTTTTCTCTTAACTAAATATTTCCTTTCTTCTGAGCATCAGACATTATTTCTAGCTCTCAGGCATGCAAAATGAAAGAACACGTGCACTTATATGTATTTATTTATGGTCTATGTGGGGCTGCTTTTGTGTATCCCCAGCTATGCTCTGAAGATTTCCTGGGTGAGTAGGAGAATGATTTTGTCCCACAGGTCAGACAGAATAACCAATACCGCTGTTTGCTGGTCTCTCCTCATGAGAGAAGCTCATTGAGCTGCATTTTGGTAAGAAAAAGGCTGTTTGTCCACAGCAAGGATGATAAAGATGGGGTAAGGACTGGTGCGGAGGCTGTGCTTACACCAAAAGGCCTGTTAGAAATCGCTCGGTTGATCATTCTCAGTCCATTCTGTGCACAAAATACTTGGGATCTGACCTAGGTTTTGGGGTTTTATTTACTTTTTAACCAAAGGTTTTCATTATTCATAAGAATTCATCAGATAGTGAGAGGAAATATGGTTCATTCGCAAAGCATCTCCTGTGAGCACGTCTGTCCTCGTTGCCTCTGAAGCAGGGCAGCCTGAGTTGGCAAGGAGGAAAATAATATAGAAGTTATGTGGGGAGTTTAATAAAACCCTAGCAGGTACTGAGCTCATGTATGTTATTAACTTTGCTTCTCTGGGATTAGGCAGGTCTGGGTAAACGAGGAGGTATTGGTCCAGGTTTGCTTTCTCTCGGCGTTGTCCCAACACCAGGAGATTACGCGACGTTGGGGATCAGCCCAGTGACATTACATGGCCAGGGTAACGATGTACGTGCTGATGTCGTTCACGATGTTTGGTCGGGTCCAGAGCTTCTGCTGTGAGCTGATATTTCCTTTGTTACCTCTTAGGGCTTTGGAGCCAAGCGGCACATTCCTGGCATGCCGGCCATCGATGCCCTCCTTTCCCGGCTAGGAGTGGATGATCCCTATGTGATGCCGGTGAGTATAACTGGGGTCTGGAAAGCAGCCTGCGTCCTGTGCCACTGCCACGGTGCTGAATGCCATGGCCGGTTTCCCATCCCACAGACAGGCAGGTGGCAGGGGAAGTGATGGTCCCTGCTGGTGATGGCTGCTGCGGCTGCTCCAGCGCCCATCAGCGAGGGACAACTTAGTTAATCTGACATCCAGAGCAAGAGTTGCTAATGAAGAGCCTGGGCTGTGGTAACCATGGCAATTCGTGTTCCTAAAAAAGGCGAAACAAAGTCAGAGAAGGGACTGATCCTGCTCCCCTCTCTGCTTCTGTGTGGTTTGCAATGCCAGGAGTTGCCAGAGCAGCACTGGATCCGGCGGCAGCGAGAAGTGCAGAAACCTGGCACCACGGGCTCGTGCTGCACCATGGCAATTCACTGTCTGCTCCTCAAACAATTTCTCTAGGGCCAGCTGGGTTCCCTAGCAATTCTAATGGAAAACATCAAATGGCATCTGGAAGCCCATGGCAGATAGGCTTTTATTTCCTCCAAAAAGAGCGTTGTCCTCTCCTAATTTTTCACAAATGTTGTTGTCAAGCTCAATGGAGAGAAAAAAAACCTCCTAACTGGGTATCCTGGTTGCTGGAAACTCTCTCTGCTCCTGCTTGGGCTGCAGAGCCATCACTGCCGCTACATATTTTTGGCAAACAAACGTGAACTCCAGCCTGTGCAATAGCCGTGGAGCCATTTGCAGACCCCTGGGCAGATAGAAGAGAATTTCTGATGCCCTAAGCCTAGAGCAAAGCCAGGGTTTGGACCAAAAGCATCATTTCCCTGGACAGGACTGGTCTCCCTTAGATGACCAAATTTAGCTGGGAGTTTCCCTGGGTACCAAAGCATCCCAGAAACCTTAAATCCAGGGTTTGCCCATTCCCCCTGGGCAGCCAGGAAAAGAGGAGTGGGCACAGGGAAGCGTTTGGGTTAATGAGGCCTTAGGGAAATGGGCTGCTAAGGGAAAGGATCAGGCCTGTCTTTCCCAGTCTCTCCTGCCCCTCTCTAATCTCACCCATGTTTATGAGTTTCAGGAGACTGACCCTGGTATAACAGCTTAGTTTTTAATTTTTTTCTCCTTTTTGATGAACTCAGGATCTGGGAAATCCTCAAGGACTGCCTCAGAGGAAGTGTTAAGTTTATGTGGAGAATGAGGCAAAAAAATAATAATCTCATTTTACTCTTTTTGGAGCAAGAATTGTCCTGTCTGCTCAGCTCCCCTCCTTCCTCATGGCTGGGAAGAGGCAGAGTACCCTGTCACTGCTTCCCTGTGTTCCCAGAGTTATTCCCTGTAAGCGTGGCACATCCTTGGACCTGCAGCTGTCCCAGGATCTGTCAGGAACCGGTTCCAGTCACTGCAGGAGCTCCTGGGGCCCTGGAGTGAGTCTCACCCTGTGCTAGGGTTGCCCTGGCCCCCACCCATCACTGGTCTGTGCCTAAGACCCCCACATCCCCCCCGGTAAGCCCAGGCATGGCTGCTTTGGCTTTGCCGGGAGGTCCCTCCTGTGATCTGGTGTCTTTGCTGCAGTATGATACCATTATTGTTCCTTTATATTTGGTGGTTTTTTTGGATGAGTGATTGCTTTTCCTTATTTTTGACAATTCCCAGTGCTACCTGGGCACTTCTGGACATCAAGGTTGGGGTCCCCCCTTCCCACATGTGCGAGCATCACCCCAGCCCATTGCAGGACTCCTGGCTCTGCTGCGAGCATCTCATGCTCTTGCTACCTGAGCACACATTTTTGGGAAGATGTTCAGCACCGCCGGGACTCGGGGAGCTGACTGCTCTCAACTGCAGCCCAAGGATGAATAAAAAGCGACAGAGAAGGTAGCGATTTCAGCAGGCAGCCGCAGTGTCTGCGAAGACGGGTTCAAAGCTGTCTTAGTGGCCGGAGGACGCCTGTCACCGCCACTTGACCTGCGGGCAGATGGTTGCTGTCTGTCCCACTCTCTGCCTTTCGAGGCTTGACAGGCACTTCTAAAATGCAGATAGACGGCAAGTCCTCACTGGAGGGAGGAGGATGCCAGCATAAGGGTGTGTAATATGAGTTTTTGGGAAGCATAACACGGGTCTTTTAGTGGGGGGGCAACCTGGTAGCCCCCATCTGCATTGTACAAGGCCGGGGTTGACAGGGCAAGGTCAGCAGGGCTCGTGGAGCTGAGTGGGAGCCAGGAGGATGTCACAGGGCTGATGTCATCCGCGTGTGATGTCACCGCTGTCATCTTCGATGGAGCACTTCCAGCGATAGTAGAGCTCCTGCAGTCTGTCTGCCAGGCTGGCACTCGCTCTGTACAGTGTAATTAAGCAAATATATTAATAGAATGGGAGCCGGGGCCTGGGTAATGTTCTTCTCTGACAGACAAATGCGGAGACAAAGCAGACGCTTACTTCAGAAGTACTGCAGGATGCTATTAGCGGGCACAAGCTCGCATCCCATTAGTGCCATTGCTGATAGGCAATGCCGACTCATTTGCATTTTAAACGAAGCTCCCGGACCAGTTCCAATCCAGGATCATCTCCAGGAAGGCTGTGTCTGCGCCAGGGGAGCCTTGGGGGGATCCAGGAATACCCTGCTAGGGAAAATGGACACTGTGTGGGCCCATTCTGTACCAATTTCAAAGCCAACCCTGCAGAGGTGACACAGGATGGGGAAAAGAGCAAGAGAACTGCTGGCAGGGCTCATCTCTGCCCAGGCCTCTCCCAGGGCAGTGGTGTTGGTCTCTCCCAGCCCACAGCCATGCTCATCCTCACGGAGCCCACCAGTGACTTAAATGTGGCCCGTGGGGTGGCCCAACAGGGAAGCCAAGAAGCACTTGCAGAGACAACCATACATCTGCATCACTTGTAAGAAGAATACGCTGCCCATCTCCACTCAAATGGCTCTGCAAGTCCTGAAACTGCCAGTTTCCCATCTCCGGCCTTACGTGATGGTCCTAACAAATGATGGCATAAATATGCCAGGCGAGGGAAGAGAATTTGGAATATGATAAAGCAGGAGGAGGGTTTTTTACATTGAAAGGGAGATGTACTCATTTAAGCAGACAGTGCTGCAGAAACAAGGCATTTCAGAGGTGTCGGGAGGGGAGGAGATGGGCACCGCAGACAAAAACCGAAGGGCTAATTGTGTAAAGCTGGTGAGGAGATGCCTTGGTCTGAGCCACAAGTGTGCTAATGGGGAGGTTGCTTAGCTACGGTGGCAATGGTACCTCAGCTGCCCGGAGGTAGGGGAGGGAGAGCCAAGCGTAAACAGTGAGGAGGAAGAAGGGTCATTAAAGTGTTCCCTAAAGATGCTTAACTAGCAGTGGTGGGAGGAAATAAATAAGGAGGAAAAGTTGGTCTGAGTGCCAGGGAGGAAGCCAAGCTGTTAGGAAGATGTCTTGGCTGCTGCTTGAAGCCATCTCTCATCGCTAATTTTGACTGGAGACTTTTGCCTGATGCTGTTCCTCTGGCTCTCGAGCATCCCTGCCATTATCCTCTCTCTGCTGCTTTCTCATTTAATTCCTTCACCTTGAAGGTGAGGGCTGGGGAGCTCTGGTGCGTGGGACTGCGAGCGGGGCCAGAAGAGCCATTTTGGTTGCCCAAGGATGGGAGCACCCACATGCTGTCCCTTTACATGCTCCTTCCTCTGTCAACATCTATCACCCAAACCGACCTGTGCCGAAAACCCCCAGTTTGCATTAACATGAAGTCATTAATAAAGTTTTGGTCCTGTCTAGCGCTTGGCAGTGGTCTGGGAGGAAAAATCATGGTGAGCAGCACTGACAGCACCAGCCCTAAACAACAGTTAGTGGAGAATTATTTTAATGAATACATTTCCTTTCAATTGTATGTGAATAGCGAGATCCCATTAGAACAGGGAAGCAATTAGAGCTAATAAAGATGAACACGCAGCGCCCGGTGTATGTGGAATAACAAACAGCGAACAAAGGATTCAGGAGAGAGCTGACTCTAATCCAAATAAACGAGCAGTGATGAAAGGGAGAGCGGCTGGGGTCTCCTGCCATGAGCCATGCTCCCTCCTGGCCAACTCTCAGCCCCATTGCGGCTGGGAAAGACACACTCGGGGATGGACATGGGGGCAGGCAGTCAATGGGACGGTTCCTGCCGAGCGGTGACACTGTTCCAGCTTGAGGAGCATTAGGAGGGGGGATATGGTATCTGGGGAGCATCCTGCTGGGTTTTGCATGGAGGTGGCAAATGGGGCAAGAGGGTCCAGAGGCATTCGGTAAAGCTGGAGTGGAGACAGGGGGCTGGACTGGAAGGATGGAGGGAACAGCATCAATTTGTGGCATTTCCCATCCTGTATTTGATTATTGGTGGTGATTGCCTGCCAAAATTAACAACCCTGATCACAACAGGCACATGATGAACCTGAAACCACCGGTGCTATGGTGAGGTGGAGCGTAGAGGAAATAATAGTCTCTTCACAATGGTGTATTTACACAGTAGGCTCACAGGAAAATTGGGTAAACCAATAATTACCCAAGGATATTATTGGCTTTGGCAGAGTTAATAATAATTAGTACTCTTCCTTTTCCAGGCTCCTTACAGGAGAGACCTTTTATAATGAACAGAATACAAAGGACCCAAACCTCAAGAACTGCTTCCACGCGTGGCTTGAGGAGAAAGAAACACCAAGTCTTTCTGCTGACAGACTCCAAGGGTGAAAATCACCATGGAGCCAGACTGAAAAACAATAATAATAATATTGGTAGTAATCATAATAATAACAATAATAATCATGATAAGCAATTTTCTGTATTTGAAAAAAACCATCTTGTGTTGGGACTGCATTTTTGCTGATGTATCTGGCACAGCTGAGCCAGAGCTAAATCCACTTCTGATACCTGAAGGCCTCCATCCAGTCCAGCATGGGATGCTGGAAACTGCCTCGCCGCTGGTCTCCTGGTCCTGCCAGCTCCTGCTTTGCTCCCGCTGCTGCTCTCAGTGACAGCACAGCACTTTCCCTTCACAGAAAGCAGGGATTTTCTGTTGTCTCTCACTCCCCGTCCTGGCAGAGTCTCCACATCTCTGCGAGCGCCCTGCTGCCTGCGAGCCAGCAGCTCTGCCGTGTCATGGCTGGAGCTGTGGCCACTGCTGCACCCCAGCTTGGGGCTGAGCACCCCCACTGGGACACAGCCCTCTCTGCTGCCACTCTGGGAACGGCCTTTTCTGGGTCAATGCCACTTGAGGGTTTGGGTTAAATGGGGTGAATTTGGTTTTGGGTATGCTGGAAGAGGATTCCCCAGCCCAACCCATGACCTCCAAGCTTGCTGCTGCCTGGGAGAGGAAGGGAGTGTGGGGTGAGAGGGATGAGCCGGGGGATATATACTCAAAACTGATGTGTGATCAGTCCTGTGCTGAATGCTGGACAGGATGGCAAAGAAGGGTGCCCAATTTCTGCGCTGACACCTTGTCTCCATCCAGGTCGGCCTACAGGCACAACCCGCAGGAGCACAACCACCTCTGAGTGTGGCTACGCCACCTCCAAGCTGAGCCCAAATCTCCGCAGCATTTTAGGCATTCCTAAGATACAGCTTTGCCTATCACTCCCCCAGCTCCACCTCCCATCCCCATCACTGAAGCACCACCATTCTCCCCGTTCCGGCCTCACTGCCTGCACTGCCCACTCCCCCCTGCCCGCAGCCACCCCTTCCCCAGCACATAGGATGCTGGCTGCCTCTCCCGCTACGGGCAACCTTCAAACACTCAAAAATCACCAGTGAAATCCACCCTCCCTTGCCCCAAGCTGGCCCATAAATCACGGCATTATAAAAATAAAACAGTTTTGTGCGTGCATGCACATTTCAGGTTGCCTTTTAAACCTGAACTTGTTTCCTCACACGCTGGCAGAAGAACAGAGGGGAGCTGGAGTCAAAAGGCAAGCTTGAAAAATAAACGCATACTTCTCTCTCGCTGCTCGTGAAGGGCTCCCAGAGGAAAACAGAGAAAAACAGGGCAGGAAGAGGCCCCAGCGGGGTCAGCATGCCCCTTCCCAAAAGCACGGCCAAGCCCTTCCCCACAGCATCAGGCCAGCTTGTGCCCAAGACTAGGGTGATGGGGGCACCCACTTGGTACTCACAGTGCCTTGCTTCTATTGCTCTTCTGATTTTCCTCTTTCTCCCATTTTTGGCCTTTTTCCTGCTTTTTTGCAGCCCGCTGCTCATCCCCTGCACCCATCCCATGGCTTTGTGAGGGCTGAGGTGCCATGGGGACGTCCCAGCTAGTGCCAAGCCCTGCCCCATGCGCTCTGCTCCTGCGTGAACCACCCAAGGAAGAGACTGAAAGTTGTGCTGTCTTAAGCCACAGTTTAACATAATTAGACATCCTGGCTTGAGGGCAGTAATTACTTTTATAATCCTTAAACATATTTTTAAAAAAATAATAATTGCCTCCCAATTCAATGCCTTTCAAAAATCCTTTCAAACGGCACTGCCTTCTTCAAACACAACTCAGCCAAGAGTAATTACAATAAATTATTCCAAGTTCTAAAAAAACCATACAGAAATTAATCTGTGTGCACAAACTGCTAACTATTCCTTGTTTATCCTTCCCCCGCCCCTTGCAAGCCGGGTGCTTCCTGGCTCCCTGGCTCCCACCCCAGCCCCCTGCCCTCCCACCCTTGGCACCCTGCGAAGCAGCCGCCAGTCTTTGCTCATTCTGGGAGATGGGCACAAAGCTCTGTCACATCGGGATTAGGCTGGAAGCGACAGCAAACAGCTTTAGTCAGTGCTTTGCAGCCTTGGCTGCGTCTCAGAGCACAGCCATAGGCAGGCATCGTCAAATTTACCAGCTTTTTAGGCAGAGCTTTGCTCTGACCTGCAAGGCAAAGGTGGTACGAGCGCTGGGCGATGCATTTGATCCTCAGCTGGGATAAATATGGCGTAATTCTGCTGGAGTCAAAGGCGAGAGCGTGATTTGCAGCAGCTGAGAATCTGGCCAACAGTGTCAGCAGCACGACAATAGCGTAATGTTTTCATTATGCATTGTTTCTTTTCCAGATACTTAAAAAATTATCTAGGAATTACTCACACATCCAGTAATAGTTACCAGTCTTGGGTGTTTAGACAAAGGTTTCTGGAGACGGCGGTGGGATCGCGAGAGCTTTAAGCCATCACCTCTCCTGCTCCGTGCGCCTCTCCTATCACTTCTGCTCTCCTCCTCCTCCGTGTACACAGTCCAGTAACCTCTTCCTGACGATCTCCAGATCCACAAAATTGCTCACTTGGAATTCTGCAGTAAATAGAAAATTGCTTTGCTCCTTTCTCTCAGGACAGCGCAGAAAATGAATCCAAATGAAAAAAGCAAGTAGTGTGTATCTGGTAGACATAAACAGCACAAGAAAGGCAATTCTGCTTTTCAGCCTTTCTGCAGAGTGAATGACCTTGGAAACAATAAGAAGCCTGGGGTCTGAGCACGGTGCAGAACGGCACGAGCCTTGATTTGAGGAAAGGAGGGAAAACATGGAAGGATGGATACGTTGGTGTACAAGTCCCTACCAGCTGAAATATCTATACTAATTAGGCCTTTCAACCTGCACTCGGTGCTCGTGGGGCTCTTTGCCCAAACCATCTTCCTCCTCTCATGCCATGTGGTCCCTGGGTCTGAAATGCCTTCCCTATGGCAGGACAATTCCACAGGGGTGAGCAGCCCTCCCCACCTCAAATTCAGTCATCCCCCCCATGAACATTTACGAGTTATAAAACCATGGCAAGGAGATCAGGGCTAATTTGTGGCCAGAGGAGGGAGTTCAGGCTGATTTTATAACCAATAATGCTAATTATACGTCAAATCACTGCACCAAAAAATGGCCAAATATAAAGCATCTGTTAGGCCCCCAGCTCAGCTCCATGCCAGCACATCGGAGCCAGCGACATCATTCGTGTCCACCCGTGGTAGCTGGTGGCAACAATCCCATGGTTGCCCATCACTTCTCCATTTTCCTCTCCATTTCTTCTTAGAAATGTCAGAGAATTGGATAGGAAGAAAGCAAGAAAGAAAAGAAGAAAGAAACAAGGAAAGTAAGAAACAGACAAATGAACAAAGACTGGGTTTTTTTATATATATTTAATAAAAATTAGTCTGTGGCAGGCAGCCAGCAGAAAAGATGTGTTTAAAACATGCAGGATGCTGGAACTGAGGGCAATGTGTGCGTGCTCTGCTCAGTGCAGTTTGCTTGGTGCTGAGGATGCCCCCATGTTTGTCTGCAGCCAGGAGATGCTTTCTCTGCAGGGGGGAGCATGCAGGTCCCAGAGGCATCTTCACCTCCCTGCAACTCCTCCAGCGCTGCTTTGCGAACCCATTTACCCAATACAGGGGACCAAAACAGGCTTGTCATTTCAAGAAAGGCCATTGATCTGAAATAATCCCAATATTTGCTCTGGTACTGCTGCTTTTTAAGCCCTGGCTGCTCCCAGGTGGAGCTGGGGGCTGGGTTTGCAGCCGGCAAAGCCGAATGGAGGCCTCAGCGCTGAGCGAACACAGCTTCCCTGGCCGCAAATTAATGCCGGGCTTGGGTTTCAGCGGCATTGGAAGGGGCAAAGCAGTCACCCACAGGGCCCAGACAGCTGGGAAATGCCCTGCTGACCTGCCCACGTACCTCCCGGAGTGGCGTCTCCCTAAACCTCAGAGCTTGTTAACTCGGTCGCGTTTTTTGTTTTGCAGCAAACTGTTTAATCTGAGCTTTGGAGGTACAGCTTGCCCCTGCAAAAAAAGCAGTGAAATGACGAGGAGGGGGAAAGGGAAAAGTAAACCCCACCTGTTTCCTGTTTTTATTTCCCCCACCCCCACCTCTCTTTATTTTTGTAGTGTTCCCTGGTTATTTGGGAGCTCCTGCAACTTGTCCAGAAATACCTCTGCTGGCTCTGTGGCGTTTTGGAGCCCAGGAATTTAAGGAGGGCTTAGAAGTTCCTAATCCAGCTTTAAACTGGTTCAGTGTGGGTGAAGGTGGCTCAGTTTGCATTTCTGCTCTCCTGTCTGTCTCCCTTCCCTCCACTGACCTTCCCCCTGTTCCCCCCATGCCCAGGGGATGTGGTACCCGCGTTGTCTCCTCCTGCCCGATGTCCATGGAGGTAGCAGACATTTGGTGCACACGTGCGATGGCAACAGCGCAGTTCTAACGCTCCCCCAGACAAATCCTATGAGCAGCTCCCACTTCTCTGTCTCCGCCAGGAATTTTGGAGCAAATTTCCATGATTCTTTGCTGTAGAGGAGAAATCCCAAGCTGCAGGACTGGTTCGAAGACATGGGCCTGGAGACAGAGGTTTCTTCGGATTTCTCTCGGGGTCCACTGGCATTGCTGGGACTGTGCTTTTTACTGCACTCATTTTGGAAGAGGAATTTCCTAAGCTCTGCACGTCTCAGCAAGAAACAGCCAAACTTCCCCATTAGAAAGATTCCTTGAGAAAACAGTTGGGATGGAAAACCATGCCCTGAAAGCACGTATCACCTTCTCCGCACCAGCCAGCCATACCTCACCGTCTGGGTTAGCAACACGGCCAGAAAAATGTTTGTGAGATGCTGCCTCGCTACCTAGAAACCCACATACATCCCTGATATGATCTGCACTGCTTGCCTTACAATAAACCAATATATTTTTAACTACAACATGAAATGTTGCTAAAGGACCTTTTGAGGAAGTCTCTTTGGTGCAATACAGATACGTCAAGGCTGATTGTTATTGTACTTGTCAGGGCTGTTGAAGTGCGGGATAAAGGAGGCCATTGTGCTCCCACGGAGGGGACAGCTCGGATGATTAATGACTGCTCCCTCAATTCTCCCAAGAAGAGATGGAAGTCGGATAAGGCCTCTGCTGGCAGTAGGGGCAGAGCACCAGAAGACATCCCTGGACCCAAAGAAACCCAAAGGCGCAGGATCAATGGGCAGCAGCCGGAATGCCGGCAACGCGCCGGCTCGGAGCAGGGAAGTGCTGCCTAACACTGGGGCTTGTGTTTGCTCCACTCACCTCCTTTGCTAATCCTGGCTTTTTCCTCACATTTTTTTTCTGCCTTGGAAAGCAGCTCTCAGGGAAGGCGGATGATTGTCCATTAAGACGAATGGCAAAAATCAGGGAAATTGCAAATTGATCTTTGCCGAACACACACGGCGACTTTGTTACCCGTTTTTTTGAGCCTCCACGCAAATACCTCCCGGTCTAATTCTAAGGCGTGCCAAAGTAAATTACATTTAGTTTGCCTTAAATAAACAATGACTCTTCCAGGAAAGGTTTGTCTCTTCTGGGCACTTGCATCATTTATCATTGCTCCACTGTTTTGAGTTGGCTGCCCTTTTAGGGTGAGATGTCTCTTGGTTTTAGTGTGTGCACAACCATAGAGAGGACGAGGTCTTACCCCAAGAAAAATGTACTGAGAAGATGTCATTAAAGCTAATGAGAGTCCAGGCAGCTGCAGCTCATTAGAGATTGCCTGGGGCCAATTGTAACTGAGACCTTTAAATATACATCATAGTCAAATAAACAACATCATATTCGATCTGCAAAGTCTCTATCAGTTCCTGCTCAGTCCTTATCGCTCAGCCTTACGTTTTGCTGAGAAAATGTTTCCTGTTCAATAACAAACCCAGAAGCAAAGAAGACCATCACACTTTAGGAGCGATGTGCTGAGAAATTCAGGTGTGGGGGAGGTCCTTTCTTCTGAAATCTCCATTTGAAATTAATTGGTTGCAAGGGTAAGAGACACTCACGGCCCAAGCTCTCCACCTTGTCCACAGGATGATGCAGAAAACAGGTCAAAGAAGCTGCAAAGATGCCAAAGACAGGCAAATTTAAGCAGTGAGTGAGTAATTTATTTATTTTTTTTAGGTTCATTTTTTTTGGCTTCAGGACGTGACTTTACCATAAAAGAACATGAGGGGTTTCTGGCATTACTTTACATTTGTTGTTCTTACGAAGCATTTAGCAAGGAATTACAGATTTACAAGTGCGAGGGTTTCCTCCTCAATCAGTAGAGCCCTCAGTGGGGCTTCCCACCATTCCCCCCCTTCCCTGTGGGCAGGAGCCCCCCAGACTGCGGCAGGGGCAGGGGTGGGCTCCCCCCTGTCCTCACCCCACGTGCGATTATTAAGTTCTTATCGCAATAAGGAGTCACTGACACTGGGCTGCTTTCCAGGGAATGCTGCTCCCTTAATAGGCCATTATATCTCAGTAATAAGGGCTAAACTCTTCTGGGGGCATTTAGTCATAAATTAAGTAAAATAACACCACCAATCCCACCTTTCTCCCAGCCCCTCACTAAGGAGGGGATGATGCTGTCCATGGATCCCCTTCTGTGATGGCTTCTTAGGGCTCATGCAGGGGTTGCAGGGATGTCCTGTTTCACTGTTTGTGCCATGTCTGGGTGCCCATCAGTAGTGCAAATGATAATGAAATAAACTAGGGACAGGCTGTGGCTGGGTTCATTGACTCCCAGCTCAAGAGCTGGGTCTCAACTGAGGTCTTTGCACCCTCCCTTGAAGAAGGGCATCTCCAGTTCTCCTTGTGCCGGAGCCTGGAAACAGGGTGGCTCCTAACGTGGGTTTAGCAGAGCTAAAATCCAGGCCAAAGCTGTGCTAACCATTTCCTGTCCCCGGGCACCTGCGGATGTGGCCACACTGACCCATGGCGCTTTAAGCCTGGGGTCATCACTGCCCTCCTGGAGCTGCCACACCCCCTGCATTAGTGGGAATAAAACCATGAGTCCATCTCTGCCCCATCTACAGAGCTCTGGGGCTTGTGATGGGGCAGCCTCCTACCATGGGGGCTTGCAAGGTGGTCTCGTAGCATGGGGGTTTGTGAGGTGACCTTCCACCATGGGGGCTTAAAACGTGGCTGGGGAGCTCTTGCCTTCTTCCTCTTGATGATGCTGAAATGCAGAGCAGATTAGGACACCGAGCAAGCAAGAGACAGCCCAAGGAAGGAGCATCTCCTACACCAGCAGCTACCAGGGAAGGAGAATCATGGGGCAGAGCAGCCATATCCTGCCCAGAACTGTTCCCACCAGGTCTGGTTTGTACTGGGATGGCATTCTAGGTGCTTCGACCCCATAGGGACCTTGCCCAGATGGAGATCTTGCTGCACCCAGGCTCAGGCACTGTGATGGACTTCACAGAGCTGGAGGAAAGGGAGAAGGTCCTAACAAGGGCACTGGGGTAGGACTCCCCTGCCTGATGTCCTACCTGGGTCAATGGAGCTGCCAGCGTACTCGGAGCTGTGAAAAATGAGACAGGCATATCCCTGTCCCCCAAGTGGGGACACTGAGGGTTCTCCAGCCCCCATGGGATTTGGGTACAGCTGTGCTGGCCTGGGAAAGCCCTGCAGACTCCCAGCTTGTTTGAAACGGAAGTCGCAGCACTTCAACTTTGCTTGGCTTTAAAGCCAACCTGTTGAAAGCTGTGCAAACCCTTCCACAGAGAACTCCCTACTGCCCCAGCACCAGGTACATTGATTTAATTTGCACCTGTGCATTTCTTGGCTCAGCCCGACCCACAGCAAGCCAGCAGTAAATTCACTTAGGAGACTTCTGGCACAACCCTGCCCCAGCTGAGCTAAGCCAGCGCAAAACAACAGGAGTTCAATAGGTTCAGCTTTGCGCACAGCCCAGAGTTAGGCTGGAGCTTCCACCCTGCCCTGAGACAGCAGAAGGGAGCAAAAGGTGTTTGGGGTGATGGGTTTTGCTGCGGGTGATTTATGCCTCCTGCTCCTCACAGCGCAAGGGGAGGCGCTGGGACTACCTGGCTCCCCCCTGCCCTCCCAGCCGTGACCCAGTGGGTTCCCCCTTCTCTCCTCCCCAGCCCCTAATGCAGCTGGGAGCGAAAACACCCCAGGAGCTGTCCCGCAGTGGGACCCACAAGAGGATGCTGATGGCCATACTTGAGGTTTTGTGCTCGGTTCCTTTCTAATCCCAATTTTCAATTGCTCGTAACTTATGTCATTTGGGCTGGAATTTTCCAGACGTGAGCTCCCTACAAAGGTGGCTCTCTCTTTTTCATTTATTTTTTTTTTTACCCAAATGCAAGCTTTCAGCCAAATGGTCTGGCTGTGTCCATTTTCTTCCTTTTTTTTTCTAGTGAGCATACATCCAACACAGACTTTTCCCATTATATATTAAAAATATAGCTACAGAATCACCTTTCCTGCCGCAGAGTCAGTGGGGAGAGGGCCTCTGGCTGACCGCCGGGGAGCTGGCGTGCAGTGGGGGATGTTGCTGTTCAACCCAGCTCGCCTTTCCTCATCTCACCCAAACACCGACCCTCCCCAGGGTCCTTTGGGTGCCCCAGGAAACTGGAATGACAACCCCTGGCGGAAGGCGGTTTGCCCAAGTGTGAAGCATTGCATGTTCCTACTTTAGCATTTGTTTTCCTAAAGCAAGCTGAGAGGTTAGGCGGGGGCGTGGGGGGTTGCTTTCTAGATTAAGCCTTGCATAGGTGCAAGTTCAAAATCCCTTTTCCACCTGGAATTCTCAAAGGCACTGATTTCCAAGCAGGGTTGGTAAATATGCATTTGCAGGTATTTTTTAATGTATTTACACTGCTGCTCCTCATCATCTCCCTGCTGGGAGGTACTGGGGGACCTGTCCTCACCAGTGAAGGCATCTCATGAGCATCCCCACTTGGATGAGAACAGCCAGCACACATGCCCAATGCCACGGCAGATGATTTTGCAAGCTTTGCCAAGGCCCAGGTAGGGGAAACATTATTTCCTGGTGCTGTTTTTTGTGGTGAGGGTGACCACAGAGCATCCCTGCTGTGCCTCCCCCATCCCATCCTCCCAGGGGATGTGCAAGAGAGAGCTCCTCTCCTCTGCATAGAAGAAACACACGCAAAGGAGGCTCCTGTGTTTCTCCAATTAATGTAATTAAGAGAATTAAACTTTTGGAGAGAGTGAGTTTTTCATTTTCTTTTTATTAGATTAGTGAAATTCCCTCTGCACGCTTGAGCAAATGAAACCCAGGCTCCCTTCAGTTGTCAGGCGGCCCCGGGAGGATGCGTTACCTTTCCATCTCACACGCTAATGTGTTTAGAGTTAAAATCCCCCCCTGCCCCAGGCGGCCAAAGGAAGGATCTCGGAGCCTTGATTAAAGCACAGCTTCCCAAGCAAGGATGCACATGTGGAGCTGTTGGGAAAAGCAGGGAAGCCCTGGGGTTGGGTGGCCGGTCCCTACACTCGGCCACAGATCTGTCCTGGCCAGCCTGCCCACTGTGCCGTGGTCCCATCAAGGTGGTTTACCGCATAGCACTGAAAGGTAATTATTTTCTGTCAGCCTGAATATTAAAAACTCTTCTCCACCAGCCTGGGTTTAGCTATCAAGGTTACTGAAAAATAAAACACAAGGAAAAGCCTTTGCACAACCTTACAGTGAGGCCTTGGAAACTTATACTATCCCACAAGTGCTCCAAAATTACAAACCAGGCCCCCAAAATGAGATAGGCTTAAAAATCAATAAGAATGAAAATATACATTATGGCTTTTAATTTTTCTTCTGCATTCTGAGCTTTTTGGGCACATGGGGCACGTGTTACACATTAATGAAAGCCGCTATTCTCATCTCAACACAATTTCAGGAGCTTGTAACATTGAAAACCATGGGAGACATCACCGGGTCTGTGGTGGGTACAGACCTGGACAGAGAAGCGCAGTCCAAAAATCAGAGCAAAACAGCTCTTTTAGCCTCACTGGGGTTTCTCACAGTTTCTTGCAGTGGGAAGCACATCGACAGGGAGCCAAACCAGCTTTTTTTAGCTGATTTTTTTTTTCCCGTAGCAAAAATCTGCTGACCTGGAGTCTGGCTTTCCAGTTTCTCCCAATTAGCGTAATGAATTTGAGATAGAGCTCCAGGAGCACTGTCTGGGATGGGAGGAAACCACAGGCCGGCCCAGGAGGCAGCACGGGGCCAACGTGGCCGCGGCAGCACGAGCACAGGTGGCCCAAGAGGTGAGGTTTGGATTTCCCAGCACTTGTCGCCTCTCCAGTAAAAACTTTAGAGATCCGCTGTGGAAGATGAACAGGGTTATCTGGATTTAGCAGGAGGCGTTAGCTCTCCTTTCCCCTCTAACGGCAGGGCGGAAATGGCTCCCTGCGGTCGGGAGGCTGAATTTGAAGATTTAAAGCCCATCAGAGTTCTGGGCTTGCACCGAGCACTCCTGACTATATCACTTTTTTGATGAGGTGAAATATTTTTCTCTGTTAATACCCAATTCCTCCAGCTTTACCCAGAGGAGAGAAGTCGGGGGGGAGGAGGGAAGGGTCAGGCAGTGCCACACTGGGACAATGGCACGTGGTGGCATTTATGGATGCTCTTCCAGGTCCTCGCTCTGCAAATAACCATAAAGGCAGTGATTTACTGGGGATGGTCCCGTCACTGCTCTGGGCACACTGTTTTGAAGTAACAAAACACCCACAGCCAGCACGTGGGGACTGGCTGTCCATCGCGACAGCGCTGGCAAAACCTCTGCTTTTGGAGGGTAACAAGGGTTTTTTTTGGCTGGAGCAGCAATGCGATATAACACCATGAACTATCATTTGCGGGCTTCATCGTGGCTGCTTAGAGCATCTGTGCAAGGGAAGACTTCCCAGCGTAACATCCGCAGTCTCTTAAGTAAATAGTCTTTCATGTTGCACTAAAGGGTTGTAGGCTTAATATGTAAAATCTGTTTAGCTTTTTTTAATTCCTGGATCATGCTGTGGAAAGTCCTCCAGAAGTTGCCTGTTGGCTTTTTTCCTCCCAGCCTTTGGTCTCAGAGGAGCCAGGGCGAGGAACATCCTCCCACAGCGCCGGCCGCAACCCCGGGCAAGCAGGAGCTGGTGGGAGATGCCCTGAAGATGGCAGCAAGGCCATGGGCACCACACAGCCGCAGGGACAGGGGGTACCAAAGTGAGCTGCTAAATGTTGTCTGAAGCAAATATTTTGCTTTTGGGGAAAAGAAAGGAGGGGGGGAACTGCTTTGTAACAAATGCTGGAGTGCAACTCACGGCTGGAGCTTTCTGCTCTAATCAAGATGGAGCAAATTGCACCGGCTCGCTGCAAACCTGCCGGGATGCTGAAAGGCTCTGAGGCCCCTCACAGCTGGGGCTCTCCCTGTGAGCCGCAGCTGAGGCTTTTTAAAGAGGGATAAAGGGTGGGATGGGTTTCCCTGATGGCTTTGCTTCGTGCAGGGGGAGTTATTTCAGGGTCTAGGCCTTTCTTCTTTTGTGCTCATAGCCCTTGGCAAAGCAGGCTTGGTGCTGGTCTGTGGCTGTTCAACCCACGGCATGAAGGCAAGTGTGGGCACCCTGAATGGGGCTGTTTGGTGCTGTGTAAATATGCAATTAAAAGCAAGAGCCATCTTTCCCCCGGGGAACTCCCGGAACCAAATTAGGGAGGCTGAGTCGCTGTCAGTAAATGACAGACGATCGCCAGGAGAGGCACAAACAAGCGTGCAGGGGGAAGCCTCAGGAGGAGGAGGTCAGGGCGCTGCACGTGTGGCTTTTGTCTAGACAGGGAGCAGTGCAGCTGAACTTGTGCCTGGGGGGGCTCGGGGGAGGCTGACTCTGCCAGGAGATGGGAATGTAGGGGTGGCAGCACCCCTGGATGGGCTGATAAAGAAGGGGGCTGTGGGTGGATGGAGCTGGGCAGGAGGAGGGAGGCAGTGCCCATAGGGCATGTATCCAGCCTTGGCCATGAGGTTCCAGGGGATCAGGGGGAGGTTTAACCCACTGCAGTGGAAAAGTGGGTTCAATGGGGGCAAGGAACATGGTGAGTCTGAGCAAAGACGTTTGGGAGTGGGGTTTTTTGTAGAGATATGAAGAGAGGCAGGCAGGGGGGTGGGATGAGGCCAGCCAAGGCTCTGGCCATGAGGAAGGACCAGATTCAGGACAAAGCAGTCGGAGTGGGATGTATGAAGGTCTGAGTGGGGTCAAAGCCCAGCCCCTCTGCAGGTGTTTATGAGGAGGTGGGTGGAGGTCTGCTGGCTCAGTGGTGAGCATTTTTGGGGTGGAAATAGCAAGGTCCTGTAGGCCCTTTATAACTCAACTTGGAGAAACATGATGGCTTTGGTATTTTTAGAGAGTGATAAGCCTGGAAGGGGGACATTTATGAGCTGAAATGTAAGAGATCAGCAGTCTGATCTCTGTGTCCACCTTGCAGCTGAGGGACCTTCCCTGTGGCCAGCAGCACCTGGGCACCATGTGGGCAGAGCAACCTGGCCTCCCACAGCCAGGCCGAGTCACGAGCAATTAAGCTGGCCTCGAAAATGGGACCCACTTCTGCGTGCAGTCTGGAGATGAGGAGCATTTGCGCCCCAAAACCACAAGGTAAGACCCACCCCAGGCAGTGTTAATGACCCCAGAGCTGTGTGTTGGGGCTGTGGTTGGATGTAGAGATGAGTCCTGGGACCGAAACATCCTTGTGTTGAGGACAGCACTGTACAAAGAGACCTCTGTGTGCCAGGAGGCAGGACGGAGCATGCAGACAAACTGGGGAAGGATTGGGCTGAGCTCATGTAAACTCTGCAGAGGTGGAGGTGTTGGACCAAGGCAAGAAGCAGATGCCAGCAGGCAGCCAGCAGCAGCTCCGTCCTTCTATACACAAACCCAAGGGGCTTCAAAGGAGATGCAGTGAAGCAGAGCATGGGCAGAGGGGGATGCAGGCGCATGGCAGCGTTGCTGCACAGTGGTGGGATGTGGGAGCTGATAAAGTGCCGGCAGCACCACGCTCTTGGGCAGACAAAATCTTTCCTTGCAATGTGTTACTGGGCTGAGGGTGGCCAGAGCGGGCATGGCCAAGCTGGCATTGCCAAGCTGGCATCCTTGGTGTCAGCATCCCCGGGGCCCCTGTGAGCTAGCACCCAGTCCCCTCTGCCTGGAGCCCCGCCAAGCCCTGAGCAATGGTTTCCAGTGCATGTGGTCAGGTTGTGTGTCAGGAGGATTAATGATAGAGGCTTCCCGGGGTTTTAAGAGATCTGGCTCTAATTTAAAACCAAAACAAAAATGTAGAAATTTAGAAGCAGGGAAGGTGCTGTCCTGGGGCAAGCCTGGGATGCAGCTCGTCGCATATCCTATCTTGCAGTAACATGTGCCAGGACCTTCAGAGAAGGTACTAGCAAACACCTGGTACACAGGAAAAACCCAGCCTCCCAGGGGTGCTTTCTTCTTTGTCTTTTGCTATTAGTCATTACCTTATGCTCCGAAGCACATGGCCTTATCTCCCCTCCAGGCATCTTCCTTTTATCTACCTTGACTCATGGAGCTACAGAAACTTTTATTAGCTGCATAAATGTCAGATCTTCTTTAAAAATCTTACAAAACTCTCTGCCTCATTGTATCTTAGGGCAATGAGTTCCACATATTAATCAACTGTTGGTGTAAAAATGAGTTTCTTATCAATTTTTAGCTTTCTGTCTTTGGATTTAGCCATCTGTCCCAGTAGAGCCTTCTCTGTTGCATCCATGAGTGTCCACCCCTGATGCAGACTGAGCTGGATGCCAGAGCTCTGTTTTTTCCTGATATTTTCTGGTAATGGGCTTAAAGCCGGTGGTGACTAGAGCAGCTTGATAGCAAACCTCTTTTGTAAAAAAGTCTTCAGCAATTTTGTTGCTGAAAAGAGGGGCTGGAGGTGGAGCAGCTCTGCACACCAGAGGGATGGGAAGTTCAGGCTGAAGATGTCTCCCAAGGCAAAGGCTTGGGGTTGTGCCAGGTTGTGGGAGGTGGAGGTTTGGGAAAGGGCTGCAGGGCTTAGCCAAGGACCAACGGAAATGTGGAGCAGGGGAACGTTTGTCTTTATTTAATTTGACACTTAAACTGGAAGGGGGTGATTTGTAGCTGTGTGCATTTAAAAAACTCCTTGAGATAGGGAAGTGGAGGCAATAGCAGGTTTGGATTCCAGATCAGATAAGACCCTGTGGGTAATGCCTCTACCTTACTCATTTATATCCAGCTTTATCTCCAGGCTCCTAAAAAACCCAATGACTTGAAATCCTCCACTCCTGCCTCTATTTCCAGTATCTGCTTTGCAGTAAAGCACCCAAACCCGACAAGATGTGTGGGGCTGTAATGATTCAGCCTGGCACTGCACTCCCCACCCCCGCCGTTGTGCCCACAAGGACAGTTTGGTGCCGTGGCTGCTGTTGAACACCAAGGTGTGTGTCACGATGTCCTGGGCAGGTTGGGCTGCCACCAGGACACTCCATGGGGCAGAGGAACACAGCAGCCATCTCAGGTCTCACTGACCTCCCACGCAGTGTTGCAGAGAAGGAGGGAGGCAGGGACAGCCCAGGCATGTGGAGGCATTACCAAGGAATGTGTCAGCACCCATCACGGGGTGTTGGCATGAGCCAAGCCCCACACGGAGCCATTCTGGCAGCCAATGCCCAAGGTGGACCCTTGGCAGGTACCACAGCAGCTGGTGGAGCACACGGAGGCTCAGGAAAGCATTGGCTGAGATGAATGCGCTTTGCCACCGACCTTAATCCTTTCCTGCCAATACGCTGATTGGAATTGAATTTCCAATATGAACAGTCATGGGACTCTATCCGAAGCCGCCGGGGAGAGCTATAGATTTTTATCATGTGTTCACAGTTCTTTCTTTCATTAAAAAAAAAAAAAATAACAGGAGTGACAGCTGCAAACACTCCAGTGGCCGAGCTCTCCTGGTGGTGTGGAGCATTGCGAGGTGGGCACAGATGTCACCATGGGATGGTGGGGGGGACACAGCCTGTCCCCTCCCTGTCTGTGGGGCAGCAGCAGCTGCCAGGGCTCCAGCCCAGCACCAAGGTGGGACCAGCTCAGCCCCAGCTGCATTTTCTGGAGGTTTCCCTGCCCCTCTGGGATGGAGATGAGTCTCGATGGGCAGAGCATTGCATCCAAAATGGGTTTCTCCTCCTCGCTTGGCACAGGTGAGTGTCTTCATCCCTGCAGCATCTCTTGCCTGAGGGTCTGGCTGCCCACTCTCCCTCGCTCCTGCTGTCCTTGACCGCACTCTCACAGTTTATTTCCCACCTTTGTGCTGTGTACAGCAGCACCCAAAACAAGACACAGTCACGGGCAGGGGAGATGCTCTTTTTATCTCCCAATAATGCTCCTTTTTTTAATCTTTTTTTTCTTTCCCCCGCAGTACAATACTCCTGCCTGTGATCCGCTACATCCCTCAGCTCTTTTCTGCAAACCTTGCCTGCTTCTCACTGTATTTATTTGGTCTTTTCTCCCCACCCCGTATTTGCTCAGATGAACCTCACACTAGTCTCGGTGACCGCCATCCTGCTGTTCCTGGCTCTCTCTCTCCGATTTATCAAGATCATTTTGAGCTCTAATCCTGAGCAATCCTGGCTCCGACACAAGGCATAAGCTCTCTAGCTCAAGAGGTGAATTTTGGCCATTTAGAGCCATGCACAGGTTCAGGACAGAGTCGGTTCCTCTTCCTCTGACTCTTTCCACCCTCATCGCTTTAACAAGGCTGGTCCACGTGGGGGAAATACCCAGGGAATGCTCTTGCTTGAGGATGAAATCAAGGACAGACAGCGTGCCCAGGGAAACGCAAACATCCTGGAGACACCGGGAAAGGGGCACAGCACGACTCTGCCCTGGAAGAGCCTCCCCTCGCCCCCATTGTTTTTGCTGCTCCCTCTTTTGACCTGAGCAGTTTGCAAATATTTTCAGTCCTGCAGGTTGTTTCCATTAGGAGGAAAAATCAATGAGACAGCCAAGAGGCTGTGGCTGAGCCCTGCTCTCTGCTAAAAATGGACCCAGCGCCGCCTTCCTGAGTGCAGCGGGGTGGGTTTGCCTCTTTCCAGCGCTGAGCCCATCACTTCCCAAAATCCACCCCTCCGGGCTGATGCTCTGGGTCTCCCCGCCTGCCTTAGAGTTGCTCTGGCTTCTCCTCCTTCTCATCCTGGGCCAGGGCTCGGCAATTCCCACTAATGGGAAAACATTCCTGTCATTTCATCGAGTCATTTAATAATTTGCCAGAAATGCCTATTGATTTCTTGCACGCTTCTGGGGAGACAGAGGTAAATAAGAGTCATTCGTCATTGCATTATATATCGGTAATTAAAAATTACTAGGTAGCTTCAACCAAAAATTGAATAATCTGAAGTAAAATTAAATAATTCTAGGTAATCAGTACTAAATGAGACCATTATTTTACTTATCAATGACTAAAAATTACCAGGCATTTTTCCTCATTTGGATGCTTTTCCACCCCCTCCATGTCAGTAGAGCCTTTCTAATTTGTTTTAATTGTTGATTTTAATGAGTGGTGTTTTTCTGATAACATTTTACTGCACTTTTTGTTGTTTGGGGTTTTGTTCTTTTAGAGATGGCTTTTATTGCACTGCGCAGAGCCTGAAGCACCTCAATGTGGGAGCAATTTGGAAGCTAAATTATTATTATTTATTTAAATCAAACCCTCCAGCCTCTTTAACTGTTTGGCTGATTCTGTAATTGCTGTAGCAGCGTGATGGAAACGGCGCTGATGAGGAAGCGCTTGGGTGCTCATCTCGGCTCCATGACCTCCTGCATGGCACATCGTCATTCCTGGAAAGTTTTTTGGGATCCAGAGCTGCTGTTTGACCCCAGGTTTGCACAGAACCTCCCATCTGGGGTCATCCTGGCCTGGAGGCAGAAGCAGGAAGAGACCCTTCTGCTGCAGGGTCTCACCTCAGGAGCAAGATTTGGGGATAGGCAGTGATGCCATTTCAGTCTGGTTTTTATCTGGTTGTGGCAGCAGGGTGTGATGTGGCTGATGGCAGATTGGTTTTGGAAAGGTAGATGCCTCTTGGATGTGTTTGGATGGGTTTCTCCTGCTGCCCAATTCCTCACTTAGGATAGTGAGGCTGCATGGATTCCCTGAGCTACTATGGCCAGGACCTACGTCTGGTCAAAAACCGCTCTGTCATCTCCGCTCTGCCTACTGAGGTTTCATCACCTCCCTGTTCCATGGCACAATGCATCTGTGCATTCGGCCAAGAAACCCTTGGGATTTGTTTAGGCAGCCAAAGGAGGAGCAAGGGTGGGCTTATACCTGCAAAATCTGCTCCTTTCCCATGTGCACGAGATCCCCCCGTCTTCCAAAATCCAAGCAATTCACTGCAGTCCCCACACTGCTCAGAAGATCCCTGGCTGTTGAGGGGCACCCAAGGGTCCCCAAACTCTCCTGCCCACTTGCCCAGCCCGGTGGCCCCAGAGCCTGGCTCTGTGGCCAGGCCCTGCCCTCTGCTGATGAGACCTGGAAATGCCCAATTCAGACCAAGCGGCCCTAAATCTGGGGCAGAGCTTGGTACCAGGGGGTCTGGACACGGCTTTTTGTTGGGGTCTCCCCATCTCGCACCTCTCCCACCCAGGAATAGTTTTGTGGTACTTGGCATTCATTCCCCTATTTCATGCCATTTAGTGCTAGTGAAAACTATTCCCTGCAAGCAATTTATTCAACAAATGTAGCTGGCACTTTCTGTTACTGAGTTGTCCAGGAAAAGACCACAGTTTTTAATGATTTTTTTTTTCCATTCAGTGTATGCTCTTTATGACCGTATTTGAGTTTGAGGTTGTTCATGAATGGCAGTATAGTAAAAAAAAATTTTATATATATATATATATAAAAATATCCGGTTGCCTATCTGAGCTGCGGAGTTTGCTATTCACACCGCAAGGCTGGGCACCTTATCACACCACATATTGTTTCTTTCTCCTGAATAGGAGCCCTCAACTGCCTCCACTTCTACACAGAACAAAATTAATTTCATCCTGCAATGTATCTGGTCTCTTGATTAAAAGGATCTGTTGCCAGCCCTGAAAGATCTCTCGGTGAGGAGGTGCAATCCTGCCAGCATCGCATCCCTATCCCTACCCAGCTCCATTACCCACAGCCCAGGACGATGCTGCCTGCTCCTGCTGCCATCCCACGTACTCGCTCTACCGTTTCCAGGGCTTGCAAGTGCCACAAAAGCCCCTTTTATTCTGTCTTATCATGACAAGCGTAGGGGAAGACTTACGGTCACTCGGCTGGGAAGAGGTTTGCCAAAACAGTCCTATTCTGGAGCATTTTTATAGTAACTGTGTGATGAGGAAAAGCTGGTGAGGGCTCACCGTTCTAATTAGGATCATTTCTGTCTTGCAAGAGGGATTGGTGGGGAGTATTTATGGATACGAGTAGGTTCTGAAAAATTCCTAACACCATCTGTTTGAGAGAGAACAGGAAGAATTTCAATATGCTTTAGACCTTGAAGAGTAATGTTTGTGTAACAGGCTCATAAAATCAATTTCTAATAGTTACAGGTACCCCCTCAGGAATTTAAATAGTCTGTTAACAAAGTTATTCCATCTGCCAAGCAAATACATTAAATATGCACATACTATACTGTATATATGGCTGTGTGTGCCTTTCTACTGTATAGGGCGCCCTCGGGCTCTGTGTACTGGTTATGCTCTGTCTTTCGGGCACTGTGTATTCCCAATTCAGCAGAAGCTCCCTCGCCTGCCTTTGGCCTGGCAGATAAATCTCCTTTATGGCTGCCAAATCCCCTGAGAGCTGAGCATTGGGATTGCTCTGACCTGGTCCCCTTCCCCTCTTTGGTTCGGGTGCCAGGGAGAGGATTTGCCATGGGGGTTAGAGGAGCTACAGGAGGGGTCTGAATGCGCAAATGGGGAGCATGCAAGGGGCAAAATTAATCCCTTCACACCCCATTTGCAGACTTTTAAGCTGGGTCAGTTGGGCTTTGCTCTACTTCCAGTCTCCTCTGTGGTTCCTCGCTTTTCCATCACCGCTTTGCATCCATTGCTGCCGGGGCTCCACCGTGTCCTGCCTCAGATGTTTGAGCACAGGCTGGCTGTACGCAGGTGAACTGCAAATATGTAATCCCTTTAATTAAACAGTTTGCGTTTAGCGCTGCCCGTGGAGCCGTGAGACACCTCGCCAATTCTGCAAAAGTTGGATGCTCCATGTTATCGGGAGTGATTTATGGCGAGAGTTAGGTTGTGTGTCCAGAATATCGATGGAGGAGTTTGCTGCCTATTGTGTTTAATAGCTGTCGGGGTACCTTTTTGTTCGGTCGTGTCATTTGCTGCCTGCCAGCCGGTGCAGGTCTCCATCTGGGCAGGGTTATTGATTCCAGCACATCTGGGGTGGCCAGGGGCCGGCTGTGGGTGTCTCCTCTTGATGGCTACCATGTGCTGAGCTGCAGCAGGGCCACAATCCCCACGACCCCCTGCCCACCCTGAGACAGTGAGCTCACCTCCCTGCCCCATTTCAGTGGGAACCAAAGTGAAATACGAGCAGCTCTCAATGCCGATATGATTGTTTCCTTTTTATTTTTCCCTCCCTCTTTTTAATATGAAACCTCTTTGCTGGGGAGTGGGGCTGGAAGGCTAAAAGCCCTGGGTGAATTGCAGTGTGCACTGCTCTGTATTGCGGCGAGGCAGCCTCCTGCGTGGTCCAACCTGCAGCGTTTTAATGGATTTATCCTCGCCACCCTGCAGGCACAGAAATCACACAGGATGCACCAGCGGCCAGGCAGGAGGTGTCCCAGGGGGACAAGGGAAACCCCCTCCACACGCCTGAGGCTGGGATTTCCTACAGGCTCTTCTGGTGATGATGCCTTTGTACTGCTGCTTGTTTTCTAATTTAAAAACCCCCATTCCCACTTCCACAGAGCTTGTTATCTGCGGGCGTGTGGTGAGGTGTCCGGGGCTCTGTCTTGGAAGAGATGATGCAGAACACATTGGGTTGGACCTGACCCCCCTCTCCCTCGGGGTGCGGGTGTTTTTTGTTTGAGCTTCTTCCATTAGGAGCTCTAAGGGGAGCTCCATCCATTAACCAAGAACTGCAGGCCTGTACATTTTGGCAAGAAAAAGCCCTTGGAAGCAAATCATCTGTATTTTCTCAGGGCTGTCTGTCCTCCCTCTTTCCATAAGCATCTTTCCTGGTCAAGAGGCAGGTACAGCCGCCAACCCCTTCTCCACATGTGCAGATTGATGGGGTCTGCTCCAGAGCCTGCTCGCTTTTCCCTTCCTCTCCCTCTCGTATTGTTCCTTCCCTTTTGAGCTGTTTCTGCTTTGTTTGGGAGACTCCTTTAGTGCTGCCAAGTCCTGATTTGTATCTATTCATTTCCTAGGGCAAACGCATTGATCTGTGATTTCTGTTATGATACTGCAGATTTCTGTTCCCTTTTTTCTTTTCTATTTTTTTTAAACTTTATCCTGCTGTCCAGGAGGTGGTTTCTGAGCTTCAGAGAAGCGCAATGTTTCTAGAAAAATGTGCGTTTCCCTGACTCATAGCTGTGCCTAATTGCTTACAGAGCGCGCGTCCATCCCTCTTAGTTCCAGTGTAATTCTTTGCTGTGTGTTCCTTTGTGATTGTGTTATTCCAGCAATAACAGCCGCTCTCCTTCCAGATATTTATTCTTTTCATGAACATCAGCATACTGGCAAAGGGTTGGGCTTTTTTTTTTTCTTTCCATCTTAATGCTCTGCTTCATAGCTCAAATCAGGGATTTATGCTTCAGGGATCGCGGAGAAGACTTTCCTCTTTTCTGCTACCTCTTTCCAGAAGCGCCGTCTTTCTGCGCCGGGATTTGGAGTTCTTGGACATGTGTTACTGCTGCCGGGGATGCTGCTCACCGCTTTTATATTTGTATTTACTGCGGTGCTTTGCTCTTTAATTTTGTTGATCTCATTCCGGCGCGAAGGTGAAGCAATGCCAACGCAGGCTGGACCATTTGGGATGCAGGCAAACAAACCCCGGTCACCCCGAAAGTGGTGGCTGAGGGGAGCAGGAGGGCAATGGGCAGTGAGGGCTGTGACAGAGGGGTGACAGGTTGGGACCAGAGGTGACAGCACCCAAGGTGTCCCCAGCACCTTACACAGCGAGGACAGGGGGAGATGGGATGGCTCCCAAATACACTGCTTACCTGGGTCACACCTGTGTCGGGGATAACATGTTAGTCTTTCATCCTGGAAGACCTCATTTTTTTATTATGAGTTAGTTTTACAGCACCCCGATCTGTGCTCAGCACTTTACGGTGTAGGGAGAAGGATGAGGTACATGCAACAGATTTACCTGCCATTAAATCCTGACCAGGTTACGAATGAAAGCAGAGACATGTTTGTGTCCTGGCCTTGCTGCCAAGGGGGTTTTGAGCCACTTCGACCTTTTTAGCAATGGGTGGGGGTTTTCCTGCCCCACGGCAGCCTCACTGCCTGCTGTCCTCTGCTCCTTGCTCGAGCCATTATTTTTGGCAGGCTTGGGCAAGCTCTCGGTGCCCTGCCAGAGAGTGCTTGGGTGCTAGCAGCACCCCAACCCCATCATCTGGTGCAGGAGAGGTGCAGCCTGCATCCCACAGCTCCCGGGAGTTGTGGGGATGCTCATCCTCCATGACGATCAAAACAAGGAGGCAATGGGCCCTCTGCCACATCCCCATCCGTGGGCGCTGCCGTCGTCGCCCTCCCCGGCTGTGTGAGAACGGCTCCCGGGGGTTGGAGCATGCCGAATTTCACTTTTCAAATGGGGCTTCCTGGCACCCGGCCAAGCAGCGCTCCATGTTGTCAAATATTTTGGCAAATGGCATTTTCAGCTTTAGCCTGGAGCGTCTTTTCACCAGGGAAACGGCATTGAGCCCAGCAGCCAGCGCGATCCCAGTGCGGAGGGGAGCATCCTGCACCGGAGGTGCTGGGATTGGGTGCATCCTGTGTTGGGGACCGCAGCTAAACACTGTGGAGTGCAGTGAAAGGTACAAAAAAAGGTGTTTCAAGGTGACTGAAATGATTTGTGAAATCAGGCTGAGCGGGACGAATTGTATTGACAAGAATAAGAAAACCCTAAAACGTTATTTTTTCAAGTCACTATTTTGGCTTTTTGTTCTGAAATTGCCCTGCATTAAGATGGGAATAAAAGAAAGGGAAAAAAAAAACAAGCTCTAAGTAAACTAGAAATAAGGGGACTGTATTTTTTTACCAGCTCATTGGAAAAATGAAACATATTTGTTCTGGGTCAGACTAAAATGAGCAAAGCAATCAGTTATCCACAGAGCCACGACGCAGGCTGGCTTTCCTTCTGCTTACTCTCCTGGGCATCTTTGAAAGAATATCCAATACCTTTTTATGGTGTTTGAAAGAAAATATCTCTGGGGAGGGGGAAAAATAGCAAGGTGTAATCCCAAAAAGTCTGCTTTAACATCTTGGACAGACCCATCCTTCCCTCCCGCGGCCGCCGCTTCTTCCCCTTGCCTGTCACGTTGTGTGGTTGGAGCACACGTCCTCACGGCCCCAGCACCACGATGGGTTTTGAAAGCCTGAGAAATCCTCCCGAAAAGCCTGGTTTCCGGCCAAAAAAACCTGAGGTTATGCAAACATATGCGTAGCTTGCAAACAGGCTGTGTGTGTTGGATGAAGAGCAGCTTTGCAAAGCAGGTGTGAGCTGATGCGGGAAGAGGCTGTGCTGTCTGATGTCTGCCGGAAAACCGGTGTCAGCCTGCAGACTGAAACCAGGTCTCGGGAATTAAAAGTAAAAAGAGGAATAAGAAAAGGGGACTGTGGGATGAACCATTCCCAACCTGTCTTGCCCACCTGCATGACCCCACCATGCTGCCACCATCCTGATCATATCCCTTGAGCACTGCGGGACTTGCTTGTGCCTTTGTAGAGGTTTGAAGGGTGATGGCTCCATGGCGAAGGCACCCCTGAAGTCTTGCGAGCTGGTGAAACCTCCTAAAATCCTGGTTTCTGGCAGCTGCCAGAAAAAAGCTTGTCTGGGTTTCAAATCTGTTCAGAAGAGTCATTGTCTTCTGAAAAACTGTGGTTGTCAAAGCACTGCGGTGCATTACATATTAATGACTCCACATCAGATCTGTTTGCTTTCCAGTACCAAAATATTGGAAATAACAAGGTAGTAGCATTCCTGAATAGGAATTATCAGCCATGCAAATCCTAAGGTCTGAGTTTGGCACCCAGTGACAGAGGCTGAGCTGAGAGATGCTCCCTGACATGGAGAGCAGGGGGGCTGGCTGTCTCCTGGGCTTCTTTCTGCCAGCAAGGCTTTTGCTTGGGCTTGCAAACATCCCTGGGTCATTAATAACATGCTCTTTCCTTGCACATCTCTCCACCAGGTCTGGGTGGGTTTGAACCCATTTCTTGGCCTCTATTCTCCTGTTTTGGTTGGGGAAACTGAGGCGCGGGGCTGTAGGGATGTAAGCACGGATGTCTCATCTGGCATGGGTGAGTCTGTGGCAGAGCTGGGACCAAAACCCAGGGGTTTAGTGCTTTTCCTTCCTCCTCCACTCACTGCTGCTCAGCATTATCATGATATTAGTTTGAAGTGAATGTTGACACTCTGCTGGGTTGTTTTTTTTTAAAAGCATTTAATGTGGGAGTTATTAAAGGAGTTGCCTGCATTTTACAAATATTTCCAGGAACAAACTTGCTGGTGTCTGGGGCTATGGAAGAGGGAGTGTGACACTGACCAGCGCAGGGCTGGCTGCCAGACCCCACTCTTCATCCATCCATCAGTCTGTCCCCAAAACCTCCCTTCCTCCAGTGAACAGGTAATGGTGATGGGCTGGGGTGCCAAAGCGGCTGCTTTCCCCCTCCAGCCCGGTGTGGGGGCCCAGTGGCCACCCCCATCACTGTTGCATTATGTTTGGGGCATCTGAGAGAAGAGTAACGGCAGGTTTTGGGGCCACCAAGCACCTTGATATCCCCCCAGCCATAACTTATATGGTCATGATTCAATGTAAAGTGCCTCCTGTACTCGCTTGCCTCAATAAAGGATAAATAATAATAGCTTGCGGTTAAAATATTGCCCTCAGATGATAATCTGTGGGACGTGGTTTATTTAGAGCAGCTGTGCTGGGAGAGGGTAACCTCTCTGTCCTCGGTGAGAAGTGGATTTGTACTCGTGGGGACAGGGATGCTGTCGGACGTGGGGGTTTACAGGTGCTGTGCGTGGCTTCACGCCCCCTGAAGCAAATGTGACCCAGGGAAGGTCTTTTACCATTTAAAATAGGAGTCGTTACCATGCTCACATACAGAAATGGGATCAGTGCGACCTCGGCAGGCATCTCGCCCAGATGAGCAGGTTGTGCTATCAAACAAGTCCCATTTTCCCAGGGCTGTCACCTCCCTCCGAGGACAGTGGCTCCTTGGGGCAGGATAGGGTTGGGTCAGGGTTTCAGCCCGGCTCTTAAGGTGTAGAAGAGGTTTGGGGACAGACAAGAAAAGTCTCCTGCAAGTGGGTGGCAGTGACGCAGGGCAGAGCGATGGTATTGCTGGTATGTCGAGCACCTTGTTTGTTATACCTCAGACATGTCGCAACAGTGCCGGGTTGTGTAATGGTTTCCAGGAGATTTTCCTGCTTTCAGCTTTTGGGGCTCTCATTCCCAGGGTTTAGTTTCTGCCAGAGGTGAGATGTGGTGGAGAGTATGAGTTAAAATCAACTCGTGCTCAGGTGGGGTGCTGTGTGGAGATACCAAATGTGTGATGGAGAGAGGGAGGAGCAGACTCCCATCTTTCCAAATTTGTTTCTTTTGTGAGCACCCTCCCTCCCAAGAGCTTACAGGTGCAGTTTCAGATCTTGGTAGTCTGATGCTATTCCATTTAGTGCAAATTATACACACTGACACCAAGCATCTCGCACACAGGGAGTTAAATATTTCTTTCTCACACAAATAAAAGGTGATATTTGACAAATGGCCTTGCCTTCTTGCTGGAGGAGGCTGAGGATCCCATGATCCAGCACTTCTGCAGCACCCCTGCTGCCCCGAGCCCTCCCCAGTTTCGGCACATTCCTCTCTTTCCTTTCGCTCCGTGCTCAGGATACAGGGGTTTGCACTGGCCAACGTGAGTCCCCTCGGCCGCTGTGAGGTGCAAGTGCAGGGAGAGCCCAGCTCCCCCCAGCATCCCTAGTCTGGGGCTCAGATAAACTCGTCAGCAAACGCAAGCTCCTCACTCAGCACAGGCAACCCGGGAGTTTCAGAAGCTTAAACTATTGCACAACTTGGAAGAATTATCACTGGGAAAATTTCTGCGGCACCCCAGGGAAATTCAGCTCTCCACCACAAATGCAGAGGCACTTGAGCTGCTCCTTGAAGCGGCTGCAAGAATTTCTCAATTTGGCCATCTTTGTTTTCCAGGACCTCATTCGGCACATTGGCTGTGATCTTCCTGGCTTGGGTTGTGCCCCTGGCTCCTGGGGTTTTTCATATTTTTTTGAGGACTCAAGCTAAATGCTGGCACGGTTATAAGGAATTGAGGGATGATCTTAACATGGAAAATGTTGGGCAAGCCCAGATAGTGTTGGAGCACAGTGCAGATACAGTCTGGGTGCAGGAGGATGCTCCCATTCCT
>NW_010175102.1:42480-49438 GCF_000695765.1 Mesitornis unicolor
TCCTGCTCCAGCTGAGCCCAGCAAATAGTGGGGTGCAGCACCCTCAAACCTGCTTCCCAGTGCATTTCTCTGCAGGGAGGTGCTGGCAGCGGCTGAGGAGACCTATCCTGACCACCCTGGACTCAGAGGATGAGTTGCACCACGTTGCTGAGTCAACCGCGAGGTCCCCCCTTGCAATGAATGAAATAACCTGGAAGCTCTTGGCCTCTGGAAGCAATTTAGCATGGGACGTGGCTATTAATTTAAATAGATTACAGAAATTTGAACTAAGCTGCGCATAAATCTTCTGATCGACTCTTTGGTCTTCGGCCTCTGTTGCTTACACTTTTTTTTGGAAAAAAATATAAAAATAAATTGTGTTTTATTGATTCCTGAAGCCCTGACGTTTTGATCAGAGCTCGCTGCTCCCTTTCTGGGTGTGGGTGGAAGGCGGCTTTGCTCTTCCACACGTATCGCCTTTCAGAGCTACTGTGAGTGAGATGCAGATGTTGTTAGGTCTCAGGTAAAGCCATCAAAGGTGGACGTTCAATCAAGTTTGACATCATCTTCAACCTGAAGGCAAACGGGTTGGTTTCGATTAGCAGCCTGCGGGGCCAAGCCTAACCCATATCAGAGCTGCTGCTGCTACTTTACCTGAATGGCAAAACCACAGATGGTAATTATAACGATAAGTGCTTACAGATTTCCTAACAACAAAGATAATTTGTTTGCTCCATGCCTTGTTAGAAGGGGAATTTTGTTCTGGTGACTGGGTGGTTTGGGAATCAGTCGCTGCCCTTTCACCCCTCTGTCCCCGGCCCGCCTGTTCCCCCCCCAGCACGCCCATTAGATGTTGATCCAACAAGAAGGGTCCTGCTGGGTCTGGTCTCCTCCACAGAGGCCGTGGAGACGCCAACCCTATGCACAGAGCCATCCTGGCCTGACGGGGAGGGGGATGCCATGCTGATATCCCCGGGATGCTGGTCGGGGGCTTCCTCCGGGCCGAATCCCCCTCTCCTCACCCTGTGCTCCTGCACGCAGCTTTTGGGATGAAAACTTGCTGCCCTTGAGCCGCCGGGCCACTGCTGCCGGTAAAGCTCATCTGCATCCCCCGCACTCACCCCATCGCCCCGCCGCGGGGGCTGACAAGGCAGCAAGGGTCACGCCTCTTATTCCAGGAACCGCTGCCAAAAAACAGCGTCTTTCCTCCCGGCTGAAGGTGACCTGGCGTCCAAAGTCTTGGGACGAGAAAAGGGAGAGCTTGTCACTATTGATCTCCGACAGCTGGCAGTCCCTCTCCGCCCTGCGGCCGCTGGAGAGGGTTTACCTGTAAATTAAACCAGCTGGTGCCAGGGATCGAGGGCTCCCCGACAGCCCTGGCCCCTGTCCACGGCCATTCCCTGGGCAGGGAGCCCACGGCTCGGCTCGGACCCCGGCTTGGTGGCGACCCAGGGCAGACAGATAACAGCTTTGATTTCTGAGTCTCACTTTAATTATAACGGAAGGATGCGGCTCCCTAAGTGCCCGCTTTGCTTTCCAGCCATTCCTCCTGGCTGCCAAGCGCACTGGGCTAACAAAAGCATTCCTCTCCCCGCCAGGGCCCGTATGGCGAGCAAATGGAGCCGATTAAGCCACACAAGAGCGGCCCTCCCCTGCTCCTGGTCCCTGCACACGACCTGACACAGCCTCTCTGCCAGGAGAAACCATCCTTGAAATGGAGACCTCCTCCTAAAACCTCCCTTTTTACACCGTTTTTGCCTCTCTGTCAGGTACTAGCAGGATTCCTGCAGCATTTCTCCTCTCCTGCAGCTGGGATCAGATGATTTTTTCCAGACCAATGGTACTCGGAGTTGTTCAGGATGGTGATATCGATCTTGTTCATATTTGTTGCCTTAATGAGTCACAAATTCTGTCTGCGAGCAGAGGTGGTTTGGAGGTGCCGGCTGGCTGCTGTGAACCTGCCTTTCTGGAAGGGTAGGAATTTCAGCAGATTTGGAGAACCAGTGTTTTCTTAGATTCCTAAAGGAAATTACACTAATTGCAACAACCCACGTGTCCCTGTAGAGAGCAGATGTGATAGGATCTCCCCAAATGTCTGCTCCTGATGACAGTAACCCTCCTACAGTTCCTCTCCTGCCCCACGGTGCCAAAGGACCTGCACTGGGTGATCTGCCAGACCAAGACACTTAAAACTGCTTAGAGACCAAACTGGGCCTGTGCTGGTTCATATTTTGGCCATGGATGGTTAACGGGGCTAAGCAAAGATGTCCGCTCCCCGCATGGGCAGGGAACTTGGTCTGTCTTGCTCTGATCTCGGTTGTGGCTAAGATTTCATTATTTTTGAAGTGGTTTTAATATTCAGGCTGCACTAACATCCGTGCACGGGCACGGTGTGCGGGGTCACAGCACAGTGCTAGTGTGGAATTAATATAAATACTCTGTGGGGTATCTCTAAACAATGGTCCCATATTAATCAGCTTAATATTAATCAGCTTTCTCCTCCGCTCAGATCTAGCAAGGCCCCCACTCCGGAGTGGGACGTGGTGCCATTTTGGGGATGCAGGCTGTTTCCGGAGCAGTGGCAGGAGCAGGACAGTGTGCTTCTCCCGTTTCTCAGATGCTCCTCAATAGGCTTAATTTAAACATTAACTCCCAATTTGCCTCTGGGCTTAGAGCATGGAAAAAATTAGAGCAAAAGGATAATTTTTCAAGAAGCTCTGAGTGAGGAAAGAAAGGTTATAATAGAAATAGTTTTTTGACCTTAATTATGGCTTCTAATGGAAATAGTTGTGCAACCTCAGCAGTGGGGTTTGGTATGTGCAGATCTGAGCCGAGGACGGTGACGGGAGGACAAGGAGGACTCGGTGGCCTTGACTGCTGTTTCACAGGAGGCTTTTGGAGAGCAGGGCTGGGGCCAGTGGGGGGTCTGTGCCTCATTTCTCCTTTGGTTCCATCCAGAGCTAAAGCTTTGCGGCATCTCTGCTTCAGACAAGAATCCAGGTGACCTTTTGGGCTGCGAACAGCCACACAATAAACCCCAGCGCTGCTCTCCAGGGATAAACGATGCCGGTGAGAGCTGCTGACCTGCCGAGATACTCGTTGGAAGGATCCAAATTGCGAAATAATGACACGGCCTCAGCTAGGGTGGGAGTGGGATGGATTAATTACTGAGGAGGAAGCACAGCACCTTTGGTGTCAGGTCAAACCTCCTCACTCTGGAAATCTGCTGTTGTTATTCCTGCCATAATGGGTCACTTGGCACCACCTGGGAGCACCAACATGTGGAGCTAATGTCATTTTGAAGCCCCCATTTGGGGTGATAAATTGATGCTGGCCCTTTGAGGGACCAGGGATCACCTGACGCATCTCCTCTCCTGCCACAAAGGCATCCAAGCTCCTCTGGCCAGCAAAAGGCTTGCTTGTGGCTACGGAAATTCCGGTGGAACGAGCGGTTGAGTAGCATAGCTGTGGGGCTGGAGGACAGCAGCCAAGACCAATGCCGCCAGTGGGGCAGATTGGGGTGACAGACCCAGAGGGAGTTGGAGAAGGTGTGAGCCTCTCCCGTGCCTTTCTGCTGCCAGGAAGAATCACGGAAAGCAACGGCAGTGCCTTGCGAGATATCGCTCTCTTCACAGCAGCAGCAGTGCAGGTTGGGTGGGGAATGACAGCGCCTCTCCCCATTGCGTGCCCTCACATTTTCAGCTCTCAGTTCTTCAAAACACTGGGAAACCTGGCCATTTATTTTGGCCCTCCAGAGGGTGTTGGAAAAGCCCAGCTCCAGTGTGGGGGTTGAGCTATTTGGAAAATAGAGGCTTTCTCGCTGAAGATGCAAACATGTTACTTCCCTTGCCGTGTCTCTGTGTAGGCTGCAGAAATAAAGCAAGTGTTTAATGTGCAGGCGTTTAACCCTTTCGAGTTTCCAGTTTATACATAGCAATAACTAATATAAAGAATCGTTCGGTGCGTTTTGACAGTTACTGTTTTAAAGTTTTTATCACATTTATTTCTTCTTTTATCGCAGTTCTTGTATTGTGTGGTGAAGATTCGCCTCTTTCCTTGCCTAGTTTATCTATAATTCAGGACGTTTTTACACTTACGTTATAATTGACTTTTCCACGCTGCGGCGACTCAAACAATAACTATTAATATTCAGCAGTCTATAGTGATAAAGATTTCCATTTACTCTCTTTTACTTAACCGTGTGAATATACAGCATCCTATCTCACACAGTTAGTATTGAATTCATTCATATTTACTCTCCATTTTCCCATATAACAATACTGACAGAGTGAGCACTGCGGTTTTGGGGACATCTCGCCTTGCTCTCCTGCCTGGGGGTTTCTGGTACCCCTTGTGCTGTTCATCTCCTGAAGGAAGGTGGAGCAAAAGCTAGCAGCAGGGTGGGTATTAACTGCAGCTGTGTTGAGCCCTTGTGACTGAGCTCTTCCTTGTAATTATGAAAAATGTTCAGCACGGGAAAGAAGTAGCAGGGCTGTTACCCCTGTGCAGAGGCAATGGCTTTCCCAGGCAGCTTTCCTCCAAAAAAGAGGGGCACTTCATGCTCTCCACACCAGCCACCTACAGAGCTGGGCTGTTCCCAGCAGTGCCGTTGAGGAGCAGTTCCTGCGCCTCACGGCTGGTTAAGGGCTAGTGAGGTTAAACCGATAGTCCATTAATCCCAGCCCCACTGCGGCCAGAGCCAAGGGACACACACGTGGTGTGTGATTTACGGCCGGCCTGGGCTCATGTCCCTTTCCTGGGGCTGCTGCCAGTGCTACCCAGCATGGTGGGCGCTCGCCGAGGGCTGACAGGAGGGACGGTGTGTCAGCAAGCTACTCCCAGAGGTGACACATCCAGCATTTTGCCTGTTTTCTCCCCAAAAAGGGCCCTTCTGGCTGCGGTCAGTGCTGCTGCCACCCTGGCTCAGCCCCAGTGAATAGCTTGCCTTATTCCAGGACTCCTTGCACCAAAGCTCCCGCCCCAGCCACCTCCACTGCCCTCCCTGCCTCAGTTTCCCCGTCACTAGATGAGTCGCAGCCTTCCAGGTCCTCACAGGACGCAGTGCCCATCCCTGGCGTGCAGCAGGTGGGCTGGAGCCAGTCAGCGCTCCAGGGTCACCACAGCCACAGGGAGCCGGAGGCTGTCCCTGCAGCACGCGTGGTGATGGGTTTCCCTGCTTTTTGATGTTCCTCTTGGCCTCCGATCAGAAGTGTGCGCTATCTGCCTGTTCTGAGCCTGCCTGCTGCTATCTGCCCCAGGAGCGATCGCAGGGCGAATGAATAAACACAACAGTGTTTAGCGAGATCTGAAAGGAGATGTGATGATAATTTCTTCCCTGCAAATTGTCCGCGTTCATGTTTTCGGCGCGCTGAAGGCAATTAGAGCGGAGAGGAGCTGGCAAGGCGAGGGGCGATGCTGAAGAAGCCGCAGCGACGGAGCCGTAATAACAATTTAGATTCTATTTAGATACAAGTGGCTACAAGTCGTGTCTCAATATTGAATCAATTGACACAGACAAATGATTTAATATGGAGGCATTTGCGGGCGCGGAAGGAGAGGGCTCAGCCTTTTGAAGACACCTAGGTGGGGATGAGCAATGGATGCCAGGGTGGACCTGTAGAGGGGAAGGGGTGATCCCACGGGGAATGAACGCCTTTTCTGGCAGCTTTTGGCACTCCGGGCCGGCTTACGTTCTGCATCGATTGGGGAGGTATTTTTAGAGGCAGTCTGGTATTTGTTAACCTTCTCATGCAGAGCGGAGCTGGCTGCTAGAAAGCATGTGTGCGCGCACGCGTGCGAAAGGCAGGAGAGATCCTGCCGGAGATAAAAAGTGAAGTAGCCAGGCTCAGCCAAAGGCCGGCCACAGCTGTACAAATACAGGGCGGCTGCCCTCGCCCCCACCCCCTCGCAGCGAGAGGGCTGGTGACACTGGAGAATGCTTTGCTGTCATTAGTTAATTGAGCTGCCGATGTTAAGAAAAGGTTATGTATTTCTCCTGGTAGTTTTTCTTTGTAAAACTCTGACAGGGATCTCTCGCAATAGCAGTGGTAATGCCTCAGCCGGGGAGTCGGAGCAAATCTTCCCTACGGTGGGGATAATTTTTTCTCTTCTTTCTCCTCTTTGCCTTTTTTTTCTCTTCTGTGTGGCGGTGGCTCTGCAGAGGAGTGGCAAACCCCAGCTGCCCTCTGCGCCTGCCTCCTGTAAGCGATACCCCTCACTGTCTCCCATGCAGGGTCTGCCCGCTGGGCTGGGGACCACCGGCAATGCAGGCCCCCCGCCCCCTTACCTTCTCTGGGAAACAGCCCAGGGACCGATGCGTGGTGGCTGGTGTCCCCTTGCAGATGGGGACACAGCACCCGGGAGGGGAAGGGAGACCAGATCCTGGCTCTGGTGCCAGAAGCATTGCAGTTTGCCAGGGCTGCTCGCATGGGGGCTCCACCAAATCGTACCCACATGCATGGTGCTGCCAGCATGGTCCCCAAGCATCCATAGCTGGGCTGGTGCCATGAAACTCATTTCCCTGCAAGCGCTTTTAATCCACATCCCTTGAGACCGAGTGCCACTGGCGTGGGAGACAGCCTCCCCACTCTGCCTTTCCTTTGGGTTGTTCTGCTGGGAGGTTTGTCCAGAGGGAAAAGGGTCTCTCGCCTGGGACTCCTGTGGGTGGCAAGGCAGGCTGCTCTGCCAGGAGATAAATGGGGGTTGCTTGAACCCCCTGTGTGTTGTGAAACACCACCCAGACATCCAGCTTCTCCTGGGTACATGCAGCTCCTCCTGGGGACAGCAGGACCAGCTTTGGCAGTGATTCATCTTCCAGCCACCGTCCCCGGGCAGCTCTCAGGTGTTGGTGGCCACAAGAAGCAGAGAGCTGTGATTATCCACCCCCTCGCAGCTGGAGTGGAGGAGCAGGCTGGGCCCGTGAGAGCAGCTCTGGCCGTGCCTCCTGGTGTGGCTCCAGGGCTGGCTGCTGTGGCCATCC
>NW_010175102.1:49469-58065 GCF_000695765.1 Mesitornis unicolor
GGAGCCACCGCTCCTCACAGAGGTGTCACATCCTGCACACCAGTCCTGGCACTGCATCTCTGCAGCATGAAAGATGACCCTGGGTGGCTACCAGGCCAAAGCCATGTCATCCCACCGGGGTCACAGCAGTGGCTGTGTCGGTGGAGGAGGTCACTGACCCCGGCTTCCCACCGCTGCCTGCCGCAGGGAGGTCACCATGCCCCCGTCCACCGGCACAGCGGTCACTGGCTGCTCCTTAATTAATCACAGGCCAAATTAATCAGTTGACATCCGACAGCTGACGAGCGGGTGGCAATCGCTCTGGGGCTCCGCCTGCTCTGACCGACAGTGCTGGAGCCAGCCAAGTGCCTCTGCCCCTGATTTTGGAGCCAGGGACCACACTGGGTCTGCCCGGTCCTGGCAGCATTTTGTTTAAGTAGCACTTGACACCTACCAGGTGTCTCCTTGGGGACTCCAGAAGTTCTACTGGAGGCAATGGCTGATGTTTCCTGCCAGTTCCATCATTGGGGTCTTTCTTGCAGTGTGGTTGACCTGAGCACAGCTGGGATACGGTCAAAATTGTTCCGGTTGTGTTTGCCAGTCTTCATTCCCAATGGAAAGATGCTCCCACTGCTGCAGAGCGAATCAGTCCTGGGACGATGGCGGCGGCAGCTGTTTTGGTGGCCGCACTGTTCCCCTCATTGCAGAGATGATGGCATCCCTGACTGAGACTTCCTATTTCCCACTGCCTCGCTCCTTCCTCCTGACCTGAGCCTTTAATCCTTCCCCCCTGCAGGCTCTGCCGCTTTGGGTTGCTAATCACGGCCAGTGGATGCTGGAATTAACGATCTGATCCAATCAACACCCGTGAATCCGTAACGAGACTCCGCTTTAGATTAATCACTCATTAGGCCAAAATGCCAACACGGTGCCTGCAAACTATTTGTCTTTACTGCCGCACTTTCTTTTTATTTGTTTTGTTTAAAAATGACTCCAAAGGGCTCGGTGCTTCCCCTTTTTCCTCCTCGAGAGAGGGATTGGTTTCACTGCCAAGAGCACAAGCCCCGGGTGCTGACCCTCTCCCATCCTTTACAAGCAGCCTTGGATGCTGCTGGCTCCACTTCACTACTAAATCTGCTCATTTGGCACTGAAAAAGAGGAAAGTCAAAGCTGACCTTAAATGCAACAACTGAGCGTTGTTACGGGACCAGGCACGCACCCTGGCCTGTACCAGCGCTGCTGGAGGGTGCCAAGGCTCCTGCTCCAGCCCTGGCTTGGGTTTTGCCCATCTCTGAGTGTGGGGGGTCCTGCATCCCCATGGGGTCTGCCTGGAGAAGATGGAGACCCCCACACCACTGAGGTGCAGCACAGACACAGTGGGTGCTGCTTCAAGGGAAGGCTGACAGCAGCCAGGGTACGGTTTGGGTGACCTCACTCCTGCAAAGGATATTGGAAAGCAGAAACAGGATCAGAAACAGGCTGAGATACGTGTCAGGGCTGAGCTGCGAGACCTGCTTACCGTGAGAAATTTAAGGATCCCAATCGGTTGATCAAAGGAGAGGAGACCTGAGCTGCGCCAGGGGAAGTTATCTGATAGCAGAGGTTTCTCCAGCTTAGCAGGTATAGCAGGATGCCGCAGCTGGAGGTTTCAAAGGAGGAAAAAACAACTGAATTCAGGCACAAATATTTATTTGGGAGAGGAAAAACCTCTGCTGCAAGGAGACGCTGCTGGTTCTTCAGGTATGGAGTCCTTAAATTTGGGGATATCGCTTAGATGCTGAGGTCTCACGTCCTATGCGTGCTGAGGGAACTGATGGGGGATTTTCTCTGCCACGTGCAATGCGGTGCTAATGCCGGTGGCCTGCTCTGGCTCCAAGACATTAATAAACTAAACCCAGCTCCCAGATCTTCCCTGCACACCTTTTTGGAGACAGAGGGGTGTAGGAGTAGGGTTTGCAACGTGTCTCCCTGTGCTCATACGTTGGTCCCTGTACCCTCCTGCTGGGTAAATCTGATAAGACACCCAGGGTTTTTACCCCACATGAGTCATTTTGAAAACATGCCTTGTCTGTAGCCAAGCCTGCTCCTTTTCCTGGGGTCCTGCAGACAAGCTGCCCTGCGCTGAGCACATCTTGCTTCTGCTTCTCCTTGTCTGCTTTAAAAAAAGGGAGTTTCTGGTTTCAGAGAGGTAATCCTCATAGCCCTGCACCCCTCAGTTAGAAAAGACCCCCTTGTAGTCGCAACCTGGGCTCGCAGCAGGCATTTGCAGCCCCCGCAGGCGATGCCCCGCACCCCCAGGGCCAGACCCTTCCCTCTGACTGCTCCAAGGGGGATGAGGGACCAAAAGGTGCCGGGAGCTTATTCAGGCTCCTTGCTGGAGGAGGGGAGTTTATTGGAAAACACCTGGAATCTATTAGGTCTGGAATATGGAGTCAAGGTTTTGCCGCCTGCAGGCAGCTCAAGTATAAATAGCGGCAAAGGGTTTGTTTTGACTACTTTAAATTGTGCAGGTTTTGTGCCCTGAGAATTGGGAGTTTGAAGCTGCTCCTAACGTAATAATCCTCCCACTTCCCCCTCCCACCCCAGCGGCCAGGAATCTGCACCTTGTTCTCTTCTCCTTCTCATTCCTCCCTTTGTTTGACTATTTTCCCTATTTCCCATCTGTTTATCACAAACCTCCCTCTTCCTGGAGCCTTCGGGAGTCTCGGAGGAGGGGAGGGTTGGAAATATTGTTGCAATGCAGGGAAGTGGAGGGGAAAGTTTGAAGCTTTACAATGAAAACCAGAGAGCTGGAGGTACCAAAAAAAAAAAGAAAAGAAAGAAACAAAAAGAATACCCTAAATGCTAAAACACAGGGACAGATCTCTCTGTGTGATGGGGTGACCCATAGGTGATGGAGGACAAGGTGGTGGTCCTGGGTGACGCCATGAACATCGCCACAACATCCATGGGAATGGAGCAGGGAGGTTTAGTGGGGAGCCGCTGCACCTCCACAGCTGCGTCCTCTCCCACAATGGCAATGGTGCTTCTGCTAATGCTGTGGTAATAGAGCGGTGTGAGGCTTCTAGTGGCACTGCTACATCACTGCCAGCACGGCATCCCCTTGCTCACAGCACTAGCGATTATTGCTGCTCTCTTGTGCCAATGCCACCGTGCCGGCATGTCTGGCAGTTCCAGGCAGAAGCTGATGCAGCTTCCACGCCGAGGAGTCACTGCTCCAAATTAGACCATGTATCTGTGAGGAGGAGGAGGAAGGGAGTTCCGAGGGCCCTGGAGCAGAGGCAGGCTGTGGGAGCGATGGGCGAGTGTGGCCGCTGAGCAGCCCCAACCTGTCCTGGCCTCCCCCTGGCATCGTGTCCTCCCCATGCTCCCTGCCTGAGGTTGGCCTTTGTGTCCTGCAAGTAGCATGGTGTCTGGCTGAGCCGTGTCTCAAAGCATTTTGGCATCGCCCAGTGAGAACAGAGCAGCACAAGAGGCAGCACAGGGGAACATTGGCATGGTGGCACCCACCTGGGGCAACAGCTACATGAGTGGAGCCTCTGCTGAGCACACCATGATGGGACACATGGGACCATGGGATTGAACCATGGCTCCCAACCTCTGGGGGGAAGCACCGTGATGGCCAAGGGCTGCTGTGCACGGTGGGCAACAGCTCTTCCCCTGGCTGTGGAGGTAGCCATCTGTGCTTGTAGACCTCAAAGTCAAACCCTGCTGACAAGCCATCTGGGGTGTCCAAACGACTGCACATGGTGCAATTTATTTTCTTACTTTTCCTTTTAATAATTGGTTTATTTCGTTCATCTGGTGAGAAAACAGCCTTGAAAACTAAAGATTTCCATCCTGGAAAAAGTCTGCAGTGGCCAGGGTGCGCCAGGAGGGCAGGTGTTGGCTTCTCAGCTGCATGTCACACGTGGACAATGGCTGAAGTCAGGCCTGGGGATTCAGGGAGGCTGGGACCCCCAGCGTGGGGAGTGGGATCAGGCTGCCTGGAGACAATAACAAAATGTTAATCCACAGGAATAACAGTGGCCATGACCCATCCAGGAGAATCGCGGGCCTGCGCAGGGGGGGTGGGGCTTGCCACCTGGTCAACCGGTGTTGCTGTAGAGATGGAAATTTGGGACCACTCCAAAATGTCCTGCCATGAGAATTGAGCTCACAGGGGCAACTTCCCAGGCTCAGTTTACCCCTCGTGTGCGTTTTAACTCTTCATGCTTTTTGTCCTTTTAATACAGATTAAGAAATAGAAGTGGATGAAACCAGAATGAGTGCAAACTGCTCCAGCAAAGCTGAGCATCCCAGCCCCATTCATGGCATGAGCCATGGGTCCCAGTTGTGACCAGGCCACCACAGGACAGGAGACACACCATGGTCCTGCACCCGCCATGACTGCACACATGCTCAATCTTGTCTCCTTTCACGCGGAATGAGCGTGACACAATTAAACCATCTCGTTAGACGGCATTATTTGCTCCAAAGGAAACACGGGGCCGGCTGCGGGGAGCTGCAGCTCGTTTCGCACATCATTACATTCCCCTCATGGCTTTGAAGTTGGACAGAGCTGAGGCGGCTCTGATTCCCTCAGCGGGCTCCAGCGCCGAGGCGGTGGCAGGAGGGCCCCAAGGAGGATGTGTGGCACCCACAAGCCGCTTCCCACCCCGGGTCACCCTGCAGAGCACCTCCCGAAGCCATCGCCACACAGCTCTGCACCCCAACAGGGCGGCTTCTGACCACCCATCAGGGCTGCAGGGGTGGGGACAGCGATGACATGTCTCTTTTCCAGATACCAGGATAACTCCCCTTGACGTGCCACCAGGTCCTGCAGCAGGTGGACAGACCTCCAAAAGCCCCAGTGCCTCCCCATGCCCTGTTCCCAGGAGTGCTGACATGCTCCCCACAGAGGCGTGGGCTGGGATGGATAGGCAAGGCAGGACATGAGGGCTCTTTGATGCCGTGGGTTTATTTTCAAACAACATGAGATATCCTGTTCCTTTCAGCACAGCAGAAACCGAGCAGCGGAGGGTGCAGGTCCTCCCTCGGCCACACCGGACCCAGAGACTCCTTCACTTTTCACTTTTCCCAGGGCTTATTCTACCCTTTTTTTTGATCTTCCTCTGCCCTTGCTGTTCCTCCTCTTCTTTTTTCAGCATGACTTACTGCTCAGTGCCGGCAGCGTGAATCCTTTTATCCCTCCGTGCCCACGCAGCGGGGCTGGAGGAAGCTGCCCGGGCAGATGGGTCATCTCCAAGGTTAAGCAGCATCTCGGCTCTGCTCCCAGCCACCACTCGCCTCCGTCCTTGCATTAAGCTTGGAGGCATCTGCCAGCGTGGCTGACTCTGCCTGGGCTGCAGGGATTTCACCAACCATTCCTTTTAATAGGACTGGGGGAAAAAAAAATAAATCCAAAACAAAATGTTATTTTCACACCTCTTTAAGCAGCCAACTAATCCTTTCTGTTAGGCGCTGGCTGTGGGTTGCCTTCCCCACAGCATCTCTGCCCAAGCTCTGGCGCAGGTCCCAGCCAGGGCCAGGCTCCCGCGTGCCCGTGGTGGCCGGTGAGGCCACCAGCTCCAGGCGAGATGGACAGAGCAAGGATGCACCATGGCACAGGAGCACAGGCACCTCCTGCTCTGGGGTGCCCCAAGGATCCCATTCCACCATGGACACCCTCAGCCAGTTCCTTGAAGCATCTCCATCCCCAGCAGCCCCTTAGAGTTTTCAACCAGTCACCACATCTTCGCTGCCAAGTGTTTTGGGGGAGAAGAGCCAAGTCAGGCAGTCAGGAGATAAATCTGAGCGCACTCTGGCTGCACTAGGGCTTTGCTCAGGATTAATGGGAGGCAGCGGTTCTCCTCCTGCTCTGCTCCACCCCCAGGGCTGGGGCAGACGAGTTGGCAGCCCCGAGCTGGCCTGGCTCCTGGCGGGAAGCTGCCGACGTGTTTTCGGCATGAGGAAGGTGCGTGTATGTCTGAGCTCTGGCGTGATAGCTCACAAAGGTGGGAGGAGGAGGAGGATGTGCTAAAGTATGAATGAGTGCAGATCAGAGCCTCTCCCCTGCAGCCCTGACGGTCTCACTCCCTGAAATATTTAGAGGCGCTTGCAAGGTGGTGTTAGATCTGGCTGCTCCTGGAATTGCTTTTTTTTGTTCTCTGGACAAAAGTCTGGCGTCCACCTGAAGTTAAAGCAGTAGGAAAAAAATAAACACTGGGATGTAAAGAAGGGAAAATAGCCCCTGCACTGAAAAAAGAAACAGAAGAGTGGGACTTGACAGTGGCTGGTTTATAGCCACATCGCACCAGCAACATCCAGCGGGCATTACAAGAGGCAGAAGATGGCCTCAGCGCTGCAGAATAAGGAGACGTTGGTGCTCATTGTCCCAGAGCACCACAGCCCCATCCTCACAGCCTGAATTAATCACCCTGCCAGGAGCAGCCTTGCTCCGACCTCCGCCCTCCCCAGCAGCAGAGCAGCCAGGAGCTAAATGCAATTTAAAGACCACCTCTTCCAAAACGTAAAGCATGAGTACGACCTGTGTAGCTGCGAACGCCCTGCAGCCACCGGTAACCCCCACCCAGGGTGACGATGGCTTAGGTGTCAAGCAGTGGTCCCAGGCTGCGGCCGCCCTTGGCACGTTATGGCAAGGATGTAATTTCTAAAATAACACGTTACTCTTGCTTAATTATCCCACTTTATAGAAGGCACTTCCGGCGCCAAGCTCAAGTTATGAGATGCGTTTCTGAGCTGTTGCCTGGGTGCCAGGAAAGAAGAAAAAAGAGAGAGTCAGAGTTATGATTGTTATTGGAGTGTTTTATTTTGGTTTTTAGATGTCTGGGTTTCTGTTATAAAATGTATGAACTGCAAAGGAACTTAAATCTTTATGTTCTCCATATTAGCTTCTCATTTCTAGGCCGAAATAGTTATGGCTCTTTCTTAATTCTCTTGGAAATATTCTGCGTGTTTGGTTTTTTTTTACCCAAATGTTTATGTAACTTCCTCTGGAAGCTCAATTTTTAGTTAATTAACTTTTTTTGCAGAAATTTCTTTGCTCGGTTTCTTTGTTAGTATACCTGGCATTTCCAGTTAAGACCATAGGCATGTCTCTGCTAAGTTCACTTGGTTTCCACCACATGAAATACATAATCTAAAGGCTTTCTGCTTTGCCCAGAGCAGACCTGACCCAGCTGCATCCTCAGGTATGCTGGAGGAGGTGCAGGAGGTGCAAATCCTCCATGGTCCAGCACAGTCAGGGCTGGCCTGGCCGTAGGGACAGGAGGAGCAGCTCCATTCTGCCCATGGTGGTTTTTGGCAGTGTCAAAACCCTCTCAGACAGGCATCTGGGGGTGTTGGGATGCTGGGGAAAGCATGGGGCGGGAAAGGAGTGTCTGCACTAAAAGAGCCCCCCCTGGTTTGTCCCAGCTCATCCCAAATAGCACAGCTTGGCTCTCTCCTCCTTCCCTGACCGCTTTGCACGTCCCTGCTGGTGTCTAACACCTTTTCGCTGTAATGTCATCTGAAGATTTAATTAAGGTGCTGTTTGTTCCCTCTCCGAGATAATTAATTGGAGGTGCTAGATAAAACCAGGCCTAACACCAATCCTTGCTGGGGCTGAACAGTGCCTTCCAGCTCAAGATATTATTGTTCCCTTTTGTTTCAGATCCTTCAGCTTGTTCTCAGCCCCTGTGAAAAGGCTTATATCCAAACCAATTTGAATTAATTTTTCAAGCAAGATACCGCAAGACGGAGATACTATTAAAGGCTTTGCTAGAAATCAGGTTCCATTAGAATACACCCAGCTGCTGTTCCTTCCCTACATGTTCTGCCCTTCGATAAAAAGACCAAAGAGAAAAACAGATTTAACTGCCAGGGCTTTGGTGTTTAAGCCAAAGGACGTGCGTGGCTGTAGGGAGACCAATCCCTCACGCGCCACAGCAGCAAGGAGGATTTTGGGTGTGACCTTGTGTGTCCTCAGCAGCAGCTCTCAGTCCAGCGGTCCTTTCCCCGGGGAGGTGTGTGGCAATGCCAACATCACCATGGGCAGCATCAGCCTGGCCTCTGTGCATGCTCCCCCGTCCTCGTCACACAAACACTGCGCCACAGCTGAAACTCAAATTTTACCACTTGGCGACTTTTCCAGCAGCTCCCCTGAGCATCACCCTTGGCTCAGCACAGCTCCCTTCCTCCTGAGTCCAGGGCTCGCTCACTCCCATGCTGGAAAGGACCCTTAGAGATGATCAAAGCAGCCAGAGAGCTTTTGTCATTTCCCCTTTAAATGGACTTTTATAATGCGAGAAGAATCCAGCGCTTGCTATTTGAAAAGGGGGCCCTATCAGCAATGGGGTTTTTGTGAGGAGTCCGTTTGAGAGTGTCCCCACTGACAGCCCGGGAGCCTTCAACCTCATCTGAATTTGAGATTTTTAATGTGAGGATGCCCGGTCTATCCTGATGGAGGGAATGGGCTGGGGAACCTGCATTTGAGGTTGCTTTTGGTACAGATCCCTGAAAACGCTGACAGGAAGATGCCGAAGGGCCCTGTTTTCCGTGCTGGTGTATTCCAGCTGTGCGCCCAGCCTGCCTCTGCTGTCAGAGAAAATGCAAACCGCCCTCCCCAGCTCCCTGA
>NW_010175102.1:58082-62038 GCF_000695765.1 Mesitornis unicolor
TTCTCCCATCCTGGCTTACATTGCCCTACACATTGCATTTAAATGGAGCCCTTTCTGTCTCCTTAACAAGAATGACACCGCTTTGCTTATTGCCTATTAACTCGAGAGGTGAACACATCAGCAGGTGGAATCAGAAACATTTACCATGAAAAGGAAAAGCTGAAATCCCATTTTCTGCCCGCAGCTCGATGGGAAACCGTCTGTCAGGGCCAGGCGGGGCTGTGAGCGACTGCGTTCATCAGGCACCTGCTCCACAGTCGGCACTTCCCAGCCACACCATGGAAGGAAAAGCACCTCAGCTGTGCCAGAGATGAGAGCCAAAGGCTTAAACATCCCCGTATCTTCCCAGTCTCTGTCCCCAGTGCTCCCACCCATCCACTGGTACCTGCACCCGTGCATCCCCTCCTCCAGGGATGATGGCACCAGAAGGTCACACCACTGTGACACCTCCAGGGACAGCAGCACAAGAGACCCTCACTCACTTCCCTCTTATCTGGGCACGGCCCGTTAGTTCTGGGAATTTAGGTTTCCATTAGTGCCTGTTTGGTGGCCTTTCTCCTTTACGCTGGCATTTCCACGGCTGCTTAACTTCGGTGCATTTCATTAGCGCAGAGGTTTCTGTCGATATTAGAAAGTCACTGTAATCATCAGGGGGATTTGCACGGCTGTTAGCCTGGGAGCTTCGCCGCTCAGCAGCATTTTTGGCAGCATTTTTGCAGAAGAAGTTGCCTTCAATGTGCACCCCCATTGACAGAGACTTCACATCCCTGTGTTCTGCTCTGCCCTGAGGGTGCTGCAGCTTCTGTCCCATCGCTGCCACCCATCTCCTCCCCATGACACCCATTTCTTCTTCATCCTCGCCCACCCTTCTGTGAGCCACAGCAACAGCAGAGGCATAGCAGAGCATGGCAGCGGCAGGGCAATGGGACTGTGGAGGTGGCCGCCCGTCCTTCCTGCTTCCCCGGCGCTTTCTGGGGCCGGCCAGCCTTTCCTGGACAGTGCAGTTCTGTTTTGCATCACCGCTTTGAAAAGCCCTTGGAGAGAGCAGTGATTTATGAGAGGTTTCTAGTACAAGGGGAAATAAACCTCCGAGCAGACCCGACTGAAATCCATACTGCTTAATTTTCTGTGGAATCAGGATTTTACCCCTATCTGAGGATTTTGCTTCTTTCCAAGAAAAACATCCAGTGCCTTTCTCATAAACAGCCACTTTCTCTCCCATTTCAGAAGCGGGGCAGTTTGGGAAGGGCTCCTTTCCCCCTGGTCCATGCACCCCAGTCTCTGCTCCTCCACACTGGAGCCCTGCGGTTCACAAATCACTGCGTTTCCGACCAGCGCTGAAGCGAGAACATCTGCTGGGAAAGTCAACAGTAATTAATTAGATTTTAACTGGGAAGATAGAGAAGCAGGAGGGAGGTATGGACCCCTTTAATGAGAATAAAAGGTGTTTAAGTTTAGAGGAGTGTAGAGGCACCCCAGTTACTTTGTAATGTGATAAACGGCTGGGAATTTAAACCAGAAATGGAGCGGCTCAGGAGGGTATTTTGGGTGCTCTGGAAAACTGTGGGGGAGCCTAGGAGGGAGATGGTGCTGGGAAGCTGCCATACCCAGAGCAAAGGGGATCCAGGTGGGGAACAAGTCAGTCTCCACCATGCCCCCAGCTGGGAGCACGCAGGGTGCTGAGCAGGGGGCTCAGGTGATGCTGGAGTGGGACCAGAGGTGCTAAAAGGCAGAGAGGGAGGGATGGAGGTGGTGGGGTCAGAGTTGGCATCTCATGTGTGGTAGATCTAGGATGGCTTGTCCATGGGAGATCAGGTTTCCTGGGACCGAGGGGCTGGAGGTCGCTTGGTAGAAGCCCCATGCTGGGTTTGGGGAACTGAGGGTGGGCTCGAGGAGACGGATGTGCCTGGATTTGGGAATGTCTGAACCAGAGAAGAGGCTCTGTGAGTTGCTGGAAGACCTTGAGACCCTGTTAAAAATAGCACAGGGAGAAATGGAGAAGCAGGCAGCAAGGGAGGAGAAAGAGGTGATGCTGGAGGCAATGGGTTTGGGGTGGAGGTAAAAAAAGCCATGGGGGTGAAAGGCAGGAGCTGCATCCGGGATTTATTCTGCTTTCCCTGTCCAGGTCATGGGTAAAACAACGGTGGGGAAATGGTGCTGAGGCAGCCCTATGGAAAAGGGGGAGGGCTGCTTATGGGAGGAAAAAAAATTACCAAAGGCAGCTGGAGGTGTATAATTACAATTATGATATGTTAAGTGTTAGTGCAATATACCCTCTGCAATTGGATGGCACTGAAGTTGTGAGGGAAAAGCTGGTGTAGGAAGAAACTCAGTTAATTAGTTAATCAGAGCTCTTTAGGAAATGTTTCCTCAACTCGCTTTTTTTTCCCCCCTCTATTTCTGTAACTATCAAATCGTTTGTTGCTTGTCCTTAAAGTGAAATCCCCTCCAAGCCTGCCATGCAAGGCTGCTCTATGTGGAGCAAAAGGAGGAGAAACAAAAAGCTCTGCTGTAGATAGGAAAGGTCCCCCAAAAGATTTTAAATTTCTTTGAAAAGCCTGATTTTAATTATTTTTCTGATACACGTGCAAAACTGAACTTTATAAATTCCCTCTGTGTATTTAAGCTATCACCCCATCTCACCTTGCCACAGGGGTCTGTCTCAATGTGCCCCCTGAGCTGTCCGTGACCAGGGGGGTTGTCTGGGGAGGGGTGTGAGCTCCTGGCCCCCCAAACAAGTCCCAATTTCCCCCCTCAGAGTTGCCAGTGCTCAGGGCTGCCGTGGCCCTGCCAGGGAAGCAGAGGAAGAGCATTACCCAGCTTCGCACAGGGGAAATGATATAATTGGAGCTGTTTGGATTTAGAAATTAAAATAATTTGGGTCTGCTCGGAAAGGTTCACACAACGTCAGCTTCCATCAGGCAGATGAGAAGCAGAGATGCCCTGGGAGCGAGCGCTCTGACAGCTCTCCCAAATCACAGCCACTCTTCTGGGGCTCCCTGCTTTGATTTGCCCTGTCCTGTTTTGGGGGGGTGGCAGGAAGGGGTGTGCCCTTTCCCAGAGCAGAGAAGTCATCCCCCCTTAGGTGCCCGTCCAGCCCTGGCCATGCTGCAGGGCACATTTGGCATCCCAGAGCCAAGGGCACAGCTTTTCCCTGGTCTCCAGAACCATGCCTTCTGCCCCAAAAACCTTTGGGCAAGACAGCGAGTGATCTCCTCCTTGTGCTGCAAAATGCCCAGGCAAACCCAGCAGTGATTTTGAGGGACCTCGGTGCCTTTCAGAGCACTGAGACTGCAGGGTAGGAGAAATCCCACCTAAACTGCTGCTTCCCGCCATCTCCCATCTCAGGGCTGTCCCCCAGCTTGTCCCCACTGCCTTCATCAAGGACATCTGCCGTGGTCCCTGCATCCTTCCAGGCTCATCGCTCGCCCGGTCCCACCTGTGCTTCAAACCATCTCAGCTCCTGTTGCGTTATTTCTGTTCGCAGCATGACCTAATTAAGCATCATCTGCAAATGCAATTACTTTGCCATTTATCTTCTTGATGGTCGACATTCATCCCAAACAAGGCCCAGCACTGGCTTCTGAGCAGGCCTTGCTCCATATCCAATTAATTCCTCCAGGAAAGATTTGGGAACTTCAGGATGAAATGCCGTGTGTCTGGCCAGGTTTTGTCCACCAGTCCCTGCCTCCAGAGAGGGCGCGATGCCCTGTAAAATACCAACCAGCCTCAACTGCCATGGTCCATCCTTAATGAATTCTTCTTTTGCATTGCTCGTGGCTTTGCTCTCCTCCGGGAGACAGCAAATGCCTTTTCCCTTAATCCACCAATTTTGTAGCGTTCACTGTCTGGCGGATGAAACAAATTTCCTGGTTACTAATTGTCAGTCTCCTTTCCCAGCCTCCCCTTTTCTTTTTTTCCTTTTTAATTTTGCTTTGTGTTTATTTCCTTCCCCG
>NW_010175103.1:0-4714 GCF_000695765.1 Mesitornis unicolor
GGTTATAACACAGCTGTGCGATCCCTCATTATATATATATAATATATAAATATATGTATATTTATATACATGTGTGTGTGTGTGTGTGTTAATGACCTGGTAGCACTGAGCCCAAAGCACTGGGTGTTGTGGCTGATGTGAGTCATTTTGTTCTGCCCAGTTCAATCTCATCTCTGTTCCTGTAACATCAGGCTGGGCTGCGGGTCCAGATGTTTCTCCAGAGGTGGACATTCCTCCACGTGAACATTCCTCCATGCTATGCGGAGCCATTTCCTACCTGTAATGCAATAATTTAAATATTAAGGATGGGTTCGTTTGGGAAGTTCAGCTCTCTCTTCAACCTCCACACGTTCACGCCTCCCTCTGTTCCTACTGACAGAACTCTTGAACCAGAAAGGAAGAAAAACACAAGCCTTTTTTCAATATTCCTGCCATTGCATTAAAATAATTTGGCTGGGAGTCAGGATTCCTGGGACTCGCACCTATGCGGAGGGAAGCAATAATAGGACATGGGCTTTTACAAGGGGATGTCCCTCCTTCCCCACACTCCGTGGCTCTGAGCTCAGCAGGATTGCATGGTGAGAAGCCATATAATTGTTTGCTTTCTGTCAAAGGGGTCCATGCTATCACTTTTTTTGGGGGAAAATGCTGATCTCTGACTGTCCGCAGCTGCTTGGTGTGAGCTGCAGCCAGGCACAGGGACCAGATGACTTCTAAAGGTCCCTTCCAACCCAAACTACCCTATGTTTCCATGATCATGGGCCCCATGCTGGTTTAGGTACTTCTCTCTGTCTGTCCATATGAAGTACTTGCAGGTCATAGCACTAAGTACTTAAATATTTTCATGATCACCATCATGTTTGATGGAAAAGCAGAAGTTTCCTGCTGGATGCATGTTCCCAGCTCCATAGGGACCAGCTTATAAATGGTATGTAGATAGAGATAGAGATAGAGATAGAGATAGAGATAGAGATAGAGATAGAGATAGAGATAGAGATAGAGATAGAGATAGATAGAGATAATATAGAGATGTAGAGATGTAGAGATATAGATAACTAGATAACTAGATAACTAGATATATAGATATATAGATATAGATACAGTGGTACCAATAGCAACATTAATTATTTCATTCAAAGTCAGAGAATTCTATGAGTTAATTGAATTTTTTCCTATCAATGAAGTGCCCCAGAAGATGCTGGAACAGAAACAGGCAGTGCCCTCAGGGCTGTGTACGATGCCATGGGATTTCTGTGCATTACAATGTTCCGTTAAAGCCATGTCAGCCAAAGACAGACTTTCTTTTTATTTGGGGGGAGGGAGAGTGAAATCGGCGTTGTTTGGTGATTCCCTTCCCTCTTTGCTATTTCCCATTTTCATTTTGGGCAATTAAATAAAAATACATTTGGCTTTGTTGAACCTTCCTTCGGAGAGTCTCGGAGGAGTAACTGTGTAGTAACTACTACAAGTCGGTCGTCAGTCTCAGAGTAACAACTCTGCGAGGAACCTGTTGGTAAGCGAAGGTAGAGCCTGGTAAACTGAGGCAGGGGATTGGCCTCATTAAAGAAAAGGTGAAATGGGGATTAAAGAAGTAATTCTGTAGAAATTATGAATCTATGGAAAATCTCTAGAAATGTGTTAACATGTCTATAAATAGATTAAAATCTCTATAAAACCTGTGTTATTTAATACAGAATGACACACACCCCCAAAGACACCCACACATCCCAATGGGCACTGTGCAAAAGCCTTGGGGAGGTGTTGTCAGCGCAATTTGGTAGGCACTTATAATAGTTCAGGTGTACAGCAAACCCATCCCTGCTGCTGAGACCATGAGCAGTCTTGTGTTTACGCTAAGACAAAGCAATTAATAGGGCTTTCTGGCTTCGCTTAATCTAATTTACTACATTTTTCTGTAATGAATCTGTTGCAAAATAGTTTTAACCAGCCCGGACTGAGCAAACCTTCACATTGGTGCCAATTTAGCTTAAATGCTAAATGAAGTGTGAGATGTTGAAGATGATGCCCTTAGATGCACCAGAGGTACCAGGACAACACGTTGTGATGTTTCTAGCTGAGAAGCTGAGACCTTGTCATCCCTTTTTTCTCAATTTAAATTTTGGTGGAATTTATGAGTCCTGTTACTGGAGTGGAACATGAAAAGCTGGAGTTTGCAAGCAGAAATGGCCAGCTGTACGTTTGCACGCCATATATATGGGTTTAATCTGTCATCGGACTGGTGGAGCTGCTCCTATCAATTAAGTTCTGCTTCTATTAATTACGATGATGTTGGAATTAATGCTACAATTGAAGAAAACAACCTCCCTAAGGTGGACCTTGCAAGGGGCTGGTGGAGAAGCCCTCAAGTCCCATTGACACCCTTTGGAGGTGAGGCTACTCCGTGTAGGAGTCCCTATGGTCTTGAGTAACCTGAGCTGCACATCGCCATAAAGAGAGTAATAGCAATAATAATAATTAATAGTAATAATAATACTTAGCAGGTAAGGACAATAGCTGTTGGGTCTGTGAATGGGATGGTTCTCCCAAACATGGTTTTATGGTGCCAGTGATATCACTCAGTCTGGCAGGAGCTTGGGTTTCTCCAGGCCTTCAGGAGGTGGTAATTGTCTCACTTTTGCTTTATACGCAGTGTTAATGATGGTTTTAAACAACGCCTATAAACTCCTCCTTTAATTCATTGTAAAGTGCTCTTCCCTGTCTCTACGATTTGGCGGGGATAGGTGTTGGAAGGCATTTAGGGAAAGGTCACAGTTAAATATGAGGACAATCAAATGAAACAAAGAGACAACTTTTAACTTTGCTCACTGTAGGTGATACATTTTAACCCCAAAGCTGTGTCTTTTTTTGAACCTGAGGGCACAGTTAGCATAGGAACCATTACAGGGCATTTCCCTTCTTTCCTTCAGGTATTTTTTCCCCTCTATTCCATAGGTGGTATTGGGTGGTTCAACTTTGAGTCATTAAATTATGTCAGCAAACACCCTAAAAACTAATAAAATAAAGACAATAAAGTGCCTGTAGTACCTTTTGGATACTTCAGAGCCAAAGTTACCTTTAAGTCTTTGAAAATAACAAGTATCAATGCATTTGGGAAGTGGTGGGCTATGCTGTGCAGTCCCTGGAAGCCCCTCCAGCAGCCCACAGGTATCTCAGCCAGTACGGCTGCTTTTCCCTCTCGCAGAATACGTCATTTTTCCTCTTAAATGAGGAGAACAAGTCTGGGCCTCCTTGGGATTAATCACTGCTATCAGATGGCGTGCCTGCCTCCCTCCTTCGTTTCATCTATGAACGTGTAGGTTTGGGTAACGTGCTTTTGAAAATCCAATCTTTAAATTACACTTCACTATTTAAACTTTCTTTTTTCCCTTCTGTTTATGCAATTTGGGTTGTGAAATCAGGGTAGTCAGTTCCTGTCCGATCCTATATTTCTTGTTTACCTGAAACTCCCTTATTTCTTTAGGTTCAAGGGAAATTTCTCATCCAGGATGTAGTGACTATCAGACAGGGTCCCAATCTAATTTCAGTCCCACTTTTCAGTTCACAAGCAATTTGCATCCCTTGGATATTTTTGAGGGAATAAACCTCAATTCCGAGCAGGCTGTTTTCCCTGGAACCGAGCCATGCAGAAGTCTGTCTAGAAAGCATTTCTGTTGGGCTTAATATTTGTAAAAAGCTATTTAAAAAAATCCCAACCCTGCATTTAGACAAATGGAGACTTTTCAATTATCTGTTTTAATACACTGCCTCTACTGATTCATAAATTACTGGGTAAGAGGAGCTATTCCGACTGTCTAGACACCCCACCTGAGTAACTCGGACCCGAAAAACTCCCTGCATCCCTACAGGTTTAAACCAGCTGGAGCTCATCTCCCGAATACCACCAAAACCTCACTTCAGAATTATTATTGACAGCGCATCCACCACAGCCAGTGGCTAATTACTGTACCTGGATCATTACTGGTGAAAAATGATGCTTCGTTTCTCTTGTATTCTCTTAACAGCACATCCAACTTTTGGTTCATCTTTGAGAGACTCAATAAACCATTTTAAAAATACATATTTTTTCCCCATGCAGGTATGATGTGACTAATTTATTCTAGACTTCTAGATAAAATACATTATTTCTCTGCAATTAGCCTGATTTTTTGAAGCATCTTTTCATTATTTGCCCGCATCTTCTCAGTTCCTTCCTAAGAGCATCATAGGGGGGTATCCCACAGAGCCCAAAACATTGTCATGCAGAGATACAATGCTCCCAAAGAAATGGAATATCAAGAAGCATCCAAGAAGTTATTTAAAATGAGGATTTGTACTGGATTTGCAGACAAGAAACCTGAAATGTGATCTTAAAAGCAAACTTGCACAATGTAACTGCAATATTCTACACTTGAAATGTCAGTGCTTTGTAAAGGGCTGGCATCACTGATGTCTCATCATTGAACTATTTTTTTATGTCAAGCTGAAGGTCAATATGAGGAATACCAATCCTGAACAACCCATCACAAACATGAGAATTCTCTTTATACGGCAGGTCAATCCCAGTCTCCGATGGGACATATTGGCATCAATGAAAAGCATAGGTCACCATCTCCCCATCCCTGAGGACATGGCTCGTGTTTGAAGGAGAGGAAACAGCTCCACAATCATCTGGCCAGGCGTCGAGGTTTAGGGCTGGGCTGGCCACTACATCCTG
>NW_010175104.1:0-3995 GCF_000695765.1 Mesitornis unicolor
ATATATATATATATATAAAAATGAAAAGTGGATTTTTCCCTGTTTTGCAATAAATAAAATAATTGCTTGCACATGACATTTTGCTATGGCCATTTAATGTGGCTTAACTTCTGTTAACAGAGAGACTGTTTTGCTCCCTTATCTTACTCTTTTTCAAACCAGATGTGAGAGGGAATTGTGAGGAATCTATAACTGGTATATGTGAAGCACCCTAATTGCTGTAATGCACTATACAACCATTAGTGATGTGTGAAAGGAAAAGAAGTAGTAGTTCTTTGACATATAACTTTCCTCAATCAGAAATCACAGAATCACAGAATCTTAGGAGTTGGAAGGGACCTCGAAAGATCATCTAGCCCAACCCCCCTGCCAGAGTAGGATCACCTAAACTAGGTCACACAGGAACACGTCCAGGCAGGTTTTGGATGTCTCCAGTGAAGGAGACTCCACAACCTCTCTGGGCAGCCTGTTCCAGTAAAAAAGTTTTTCCTCATATTCAGATTGAACCTCCTATGCTCCAGCTTGCACCCATTGCCCCTTGTCTTGTCATTGGCTGTCACTGAGAAGAGCCTGGCTCCTTCCTCCTGACACTCACCCTTTACAAATTTATAAACATTAATGACGTCACCCCTCAGTCTCCTCTTCTCCAAGGTAAAGAGACCCAGCTCCCTCAGCCGCTCCTCATAAGGGAGATGCTCCACTCCCTCAATAATCTCTGTGCCTCTGTGCTGGACTTTTTCAAGCAATTCCCTGTCTTTCTTGAACTGAAGGGCCCAGAACTGAACACAATATTCCAAAGGCGATCTCACCAGGGCAGAGTAGAGGGGAAGGAGAACCTCTCTCAATCTACTAACCACACCACTTCTGATACACCCCAGGATGCCACTGGCCTTCTTGACCGCAAGGGCACATTGCTGGCTCATGGTCATCCTGCTGTCCACCAAATGAATAGTTTTAGGGAACTCAGACAGCATTCAAAGAAGTTAACTTCCATAACAACCTTTGTGAAAACATGTTTAGGAATATGCAAATAAATATTCTAAAACCTCAGTTGTGAAATTAAATTCTAAAATATTTAGCCAAGCAAATATAAGTAAAGTGATAATTGTCTAGCAGATAAGTCAGTCCAAATCCAGTGAATACTGAAGTAAAACTAAAAGAAGTTCCTGGACAATTTGCATGTCTGTTGATTATATGTCATGCATCTGTTAGAAGTGGAGCTCATCCTGCCAAACTTCAGTGAACTAAGAAGTGCAAAGTCTCAGCAATTCAGCTCTTTTTACAGGAACTTTCAATAGATGAATCATCCTTTGTATTACATGAGACAAAATAGTTCCTTTACTTTGTCATGTTCTCAACTAACAGTACCTGTATCACAAAAGATCTCTGAAGGTAAGCAGAATAAGTTCTGAGCTGTAATGTGAAAAACTGGGAGAAGTGTAAATGACTGTTTTTTATTTCCTGTATTCATATATGTATGGGAAATTATATGTGTAGGAAGTCAGAATAAGTTGAAGATATGGGGAACATGATATCAAAGATCTGAATGATCTTTCCTTTAGAAGACTTTGAGCCAAAACCACTTGCTTTCTTAGCAAGTAAATAAAAACAGTGTCTTTAACCTACAATGTCACCATGACTTACGAAAGCATCCTGTTTAGGAAAGATAATTTTCACGATCTTAACTTGAAGAACATTGTATTTCTGTAGGTTCTTATATTTAAAGAAGCTCCTGTATTTGGGCAGATCAAATAAAAAAATCAAACTAAATATCTAAATCTCCAAGTTATCTTCAGCTATCTTAGCGATGGCTTCAACCTGGACTCTCACATCCTCATCTGGAATCCTCATTCTTCCTACTGCAGAATTTTGAGCCTAATACATGATTTGGAATATTTTAATTTTCTCAGATACTTTTATATTTGTAATTTTAAAAGGTATACTATAGTGCAAGTTTATCTATATGTTCCCAATAAAATATCAGAATATCACTTCCATTGATAAAATTATGAATAAATATTATTAATTTTGGACAGAACAACAACTAAACCACTCTGCTTGAACACCAGCAATCAAGTATTACATTGGAAGCTTGTGGAAGGATCAGGAATTGATGACTTGCCAGCTTTATTTTTTGATTATTATTTAAAGATTTTTAAATTTGCATTAACAGAGATGTATTATTTGTTGATTAGTTGGAGTGATTTAGAGTATGATGGACTCACTGCGATGTCTGTCACATTCATGGTTCATTCCTGCAACCACTATTCACTTAAAGAAATCTTGATTCATGGGTGACCTTGGCTTTACTGTGTATATTTTTCACAGTTTTATGCCTGAAACAAGCATAACCTTGGACTGTTTGAAAAGACATTATCTCCCTGCATGAAAACCATCTTCTTGCCCTTGCACTTTGATTATGAAGTTGCAGGGACTGTAAAATATTTGATTCATTTCTTCTTTCTCTATGAATAAAAAATTACTCTTACTGCATCTATTTTCCAGTCCTTAATTATTCATGAATAAATAAATTCAACAGCTGAAAATAAGCCTCTAAAAAGGCAATAAAAAGGTTCTTTAAAGAAGACATATAGTCAAATTCTAGTTTTCCAATGCAGAATCAGATGTTCATAGGTTTATTGTGGATAATAAAATAAGAGAGATCTGTGAAAGAACTTTTTCCTCAGATGCACGGAAATAAATTCTTGTCCTCTGTTAGTCTGAGCTTTACAACATCTGAATTTGAATCGTGGATAGTCCTATGGAGGCACAAAGACACAGAGTCAGTGTAGCACATCTTCATGCATTTAGTCTGGGATTCATTTGTCTTATCTTTAAATATTTACAATAGAGATAGGTATATTTTTCTTCCTGGATTCTTTTTATAGTGAAGAGAGACAAATGGGCACTTGCAAGGAACAATTAATCTGAAAATATTAAGTCTCTGCTTTATGATGGAGTGAATCATTCTCCTAGATGTGCCTGTTTCTCTCCACTGATTATAAAGACAGTCTGAACACCTAAATCAGATGGGGAGATTTGCACCACAGATGCCTGTATTTCCTTAGATGAACTCATTTCCCAGGTGCTTCTGTCGGGAATTCTGTTCTCTTCAGTCCCAACAAATTTTAAATACTTATCAGAATAGTTCCCGGCTTAGTTTGTACCTCAGCCAGTCAGCATTTTCTCAGGTACAGTTGGGTGGTTAAGGATCATTTCTATCAAAAAATATAATACAGGCTGTTTCAGAGAATGAAAGAACTTAGCGCAGTGCATGTTCACTGTTTTGTACTGAATGGCTTCAGTGCCAGAGCGCAGTCATGGGTATGTTTGATTTACAGGATATAGTTCTTATGGCTGTAGTCTCCACACTTGCACACTACAATCAACAATTCTGAACAATTTCTGAGACAGAAATCATATCTTACTCCCCATATTGGTCTCAGTCTAAATATTTTAATTTTTCATAGGCACAATCAGTCCTAGCAGATTCATATTTTGGGGAAACATATTCAATAGTCACCATTAAGAGCATAAAAATAACATTTCAGAGATCCACTTAAATCTCCATTTAGATCAGTATCCATCTGTATCAGTAATGGACAGTTAAGGAAAAGAGTATAAGAGAAACGTTTTTCAATTGGTATACCTTTCGTCTCTCCATCTCCTGTTTCTTTAAGGATTACCACATTCTCAAGACTTTCATTCAAATTTCTTACATGTTTACAAGGATAGTTAAGAAGTTTCCACAACTCTAACCTAATCCAGTCAGCTCTCCTTTCCTTTGAGGATATTGTTGAGTTGAGTTATAGATTCCATCTGCAGAATCACAGAATCATAGAATGGCTTGGGTTGGAAGAGACTTTAAGGATCATCTAGTTCCAACACACCTTATCTTGAGCAGGGACACCTTCCACTAGATCAGGTTGCACAGAATCATTAAATCTTTCTCCTAATAGAAACACAGTGAGTGTGCTAACACTATTCAACACTGG
>NW_010175104.1:4026-13709 GCF_000695765.1 Mesitornis unicolor
ACAAGACAAAGTCTAACAAAGCACACTTGAAAATCTGTTGAAATGTTGTACAATGAAACAGTCTCTGTGCTTTAGTAATATGTGTGATATGATACTTCAGATAAATGGAAGATGTTGAAAACATCACAGGATAAAGCATCTTCCTCATGACCCAGACTCCATGCTAGGCAGTATTTTCTATTTATAGGTATACTGAATTTCAATCATATTATCAGCTACCTGCTGAGTCTGGCAACATATCTAATTTCATGTTGAACCACCTGACTGCCTTTTTTCTAAAAAAGACTTTCCCAGTCTTATTGTCACTGACCTAGGAAAGGTTAGCCATAAATCTTTTTCTCAGCAAGAGTGCTGATAGTTTAAGGGCTTCTCTAATAAGCAATGCTATATTTCTGAGCTTATAACCAAAACATCCTGAACTGTCATATTTTTCTGAGAAATATTTAGATAGGGTTGTGTAAATCCAACATGTTAGTGAATAAATCTGCAGATTTTTTGAGTATCTGTGCCTGCTAGACTCTTTGTTTTATTTGTGCTTGTTCAGTCATATTCTGCTATTGCTGATGAATAGTCATTCATATTACGTAGTCATAGTCTTTGCTTCACTGACTTTTATCTAAGTAAACTAGAACTGTACGACTCTCATATACAGGCTACTCTTATTGGAAAGAATTAAAATCAAAACTTACATAGTGCTAAATGTGATAGGATTTGTTCCATTTATTAAAGAATCTACAAGTTATTTTCTAGGACATAATACAGTGTCTTTAAACTGAAAAACTAGGATTATCTTCCCTAGACTTAGTTTAACTTTAATATGAGTTGATTGTTTCACCATGTCACTGAAACTGACTGCATTAGACATAATGACAATGTGTCCACTTTGTTTCTACTTAAATAAAGTGTGCCTGCTAGGAATTACTGCTTTTTAAGTCCACTGAATTAGTTACAGCCTAAAAGTAATCATCTGTTCGTCAGGACTCTATTCTTACCATGCTTAACTGGTGACCCTGATGAACAGTCTGATGATTAAATAATAGTGAAATTTCAAACCATCAAAAAAAAATCTGCACTAATGTATTTTTAAAAAAAGCTGTGGGTTTTTGAGCTCTTGTAGACTCATGTGGGAGGAAAAATGTTGGAAATGCATTATATTTCAATAAATGTCCTTTCTAGTTGTCAAATGCTTCAGCCTTTAATTGCATAATGAGGCCGTTTATGGTCTCCCATTTGCCAATACTCAGAATAGTGTCTCTACAAGCTCATAATCAAAATAAAATAAACCCCAATATTAAGCCTATAGCTTTTCCAGAACATGACATGTCCACATGTTTCAAAGACATGAGATAAAAATATGACATAAATAGAAAGTTAACTGTGACAATAGATATCTACTGCTTTCAGCTATGGAAAAGTAAATTTGGAATCCACTGAAAGTCTCATATTTTTCTTAGGAAAGATCATCTAAGACTGATATAACTGTACATGAGGCAAGGACATGATCTGATTTTGATTTTATTTCTGTCACAAAACTCAGAGTAATATACTATTTTACAAAACAAACCATTGTAAAGACTGTTTTCAAAAACACTGCTCCTCAAGCACAATAAGTGCAAAGATACAAAGCTTGACCTTACCAGCCTGTTATGGATAAACAAACACCTAAGATTTCAACATTGTGTTGACTAAAGTTCATTAAATTAACAACCAAATGTGTAGACTGTTAACATACTCAATTTACTGGCTTCATGAGGATATTAATGAATATTAGATATTATGCCATTGATGTGTAAAATACATGTAAGTCATACATTTTATGTTGCTCAAAAAATGTAATTAATACAATGACATGCAGATAGCATGAAAGAGCATATACTTCATTAGATGTAGATCTACAGTTCAGACGACTTTTATAGTTTCTACTTAAATTGTTACAAGAGTGTAATGCTGTCTTGGCCATCAGCTATCATTATTCACATTATCTATTCAGAGAGAATGATCAAGTTCTTATTAATTGTATGGATCCAAATATTTTTGAATATGCAAAAAAAAATACAGTGCAGGGGTCAAATGGTGTTTTTTTGGGTGTTTTGGGTTTGTGGTTTTTTTTCCTTTTTCCCTTTAACTTTTTAAAATTAACTATTTGGATGCAGCATAGAAGGCTGATTCACATGCACTAACTTCCTGTGTCACATAAAGAATGCATCAAAAAGACAAGACCAGTAAATTTCTGGATGTTCAAAAGATCATCAGATCTTCTCACTGCAGAACTATGCTATAGCACAAAATAGCAAGAGGTCTGAAACTTCAGAAAACTTTTGGATTTTATCTTTAGGAAAACCTGGGGAGCTAAGTCTCTACCCATGAATTAGTAAACTGAACAAGTTTGGCTGTCTTGCTGCTCATATTCACATGTTCGTGGAAACTGCTGCTGTACTGACTGAAAATGGGATAAGGCGCTTTAACATAATTGCTACTTTACCCAAGCCTGTTTGTCTTTTATGTGCAAAATGGAGATTATTTTAAAGCACCATTTCCCATATTCACCATGCTAACGTGTTTCTATGGAAACGGGAAAAGAGTAATAGCTGAGTCCTAGGAACTCTTGTTCAACGCGGTGACTAAATCTAACAGAATTCCACTTTGAGCAGAAAGGGAAGATCAATCCAAATTCTGTCTGCAGTGGCTAAATAGTTCTTGCTCCTGAATTATTTGAAGAAGATGAAGAGATGTTTTCACTGTGATGCTCTGGAGAGTTCATTATCCATTATATTTCACCTAGGACCATCCAAATTCCATTAATCCATGGCATGTTTCCTTTTAGAAATAATAATAATAAAAGCATAAAAAGCACCTAGCTTAACCTTGAAAAGAAGCTTCTAATTTTATTTCTTCAGGAAATCAACTAGTTAGTTACAAAAGAGTTAGTGACTGAAACCCACCTTTCCTAGGACAGTGCAGTAAAAATTTTTATATGTAACCCCAACATCCCAAAAATTAGGCAGAAGTGTTTCTAATTTCCAGCATTCACAGGATAAAATAAAAATCTGGTTTAAATCAGATATATATATATATATGTGTGTGTGTGTGTGTGTGTGTGTGCATGTATATATATATGAATATATATGTAAGAGAAACAGGTTAGCTTTTATCTTTTTAGATCAAATAGTAAAGTTTATATGTTTGAAGAGTATGTTTATTTAATTCTCTAATTATTTCTATTTTAATACTTTGAGTGGGTTAAAGATGCTTGAAACAAAATATATTGCTGCAGTTTCGCTTTAGTTAAAGATTACTTTCAAGAGTCACTCTCTTTCAGATCTCAAATTCGCTAAATCAGCAGAATGTATGATTTCATGGAATAAGATCAATATATTCAATTTTTTGAAAGAAAAAATAATGTAGAAAGAGTGGCTTTAAAATACACTTCATTAAAATAGTCAAAAAACTTTTTTTCTAATTACATTGTAATTTAATCTTATGAAAAGCTGTAATTCTCAAACTTTTATTTTGCATGAAAGTCTGTTCTATTTGTCAACTGTCTCTGTAATGGTATGTAATATACATAAATGTGTGCAGCTATGTAATGTATAAAACTGTTCAATCCATACTTATTGGCAGATGAAATCCAAAGCAGATGTATGTGACTGAGAGCCCATCTGTGTATCCTGTGAGTAGATTACACAAGGGTGTATTTATTTTTTTAATTGTAATTTGCTAACATTGTAATTGTCGAAAGAATTAATATTTGTCTGAGTTAAGTAAATTAAAGTTATAGTTTTATAAAATTTTACATTACCCAGAAATGTAGCAAAGGAGACATTGTATGCAATGGTATGAACTTAACAAAAATAAGAGGTGAAATTGTGGATAATGAAGTCAGCGAAAGAACTTTCCTTGGCTTCTCTCAGAATAGTATTTTGCTAAAGGAATCTAAAGAAACGTTCTTTTTCAGAAATGGCTGTTACTATTTATAATAAAACAGCAGCTCCATACCTTCTTTCTGAGAAGCTGTGCCTACTCTATTAATTGGCATTCTAGTATATATTATATAAATAAGAAAACTGAATAATTCAGGAAAGTTGTTAATGCTTCTTGTGATATTGTATGTTTTTAAAATATTTGCAAGAATTTCTATGTCTATCTATTCACAGAACAGAACAGAACAGAACGTTAGGGATTGGAAGGGACCTCAAAAGATCATCTAGTCCAATCCCCCTGCCGGAGCAGGAACACCTAGATGAGGTTGCACAGGAAGGCGTCCAGGCGGGTTTTGAATGTCTCCAGAGAAGGAGACTCCACAACCTCTCTGGGCAGCCTGTTCCAGTGCTCTGTTACCCTCACTGAGAAGAAGTTTCTTCTCAAATTGAAGTGGAACCTCCTGTGTTCCAGCTTGTGCCCATTGCCCCTTGTCCTATCATTGTTTGTCACCGAGAAGAGCCTGGCTCCATCCTCGTGACACTCACCCTTTAAATATTTATAAACATGAATGAGGTCTCCCCTCAGTCTCCTCTTCTGCAAACTAAAGAGACCCAGCTCCCTCAGCCGCTCCTCATAAGGGAGATGCTCCACTCCCTTGATCATCTTTGTAGCCCTACGCTGGACTCTCTCCAGCAGTTCCCTGTCCTTCTTGAACTGAGGGGCCCAGAACTGGACACAATATTCCAGATGTGGTCTCACCAGGGCAGAGTAGAGGGGGAGGAGAACCTCTCTCGACCTACTAACCACCCCCCTCCTGACACACCCCAGGATGCCATTGGCCTTCTTGGCCACAAGGGCACAGTGCTGGCTCGTAGGTGTATAAAATCTGCATCAGGAGGACAGTGTCTACAAAAAAGGGAATGACACCAACCCACTTGGACTAGAATTTTCCTTCTGGGCTTCATGTCACTACAGTGGCTGGAACACATTTTGCCATAATTGCACAGATTAAGTGAAAGATAGCTAGCAGTCCTCATCATCTTTCACAAGCAGTCTTTAATTAGCTTATTTGTTGTTATTTAATTGTTCTTATTACATCTATTTTATTAATAGAAACCATTAAATCGATTATATGAGAAGCTAATATGACATTGTTAGCAGCAAATTAAAAAAATCCCCTTTCAAAAATAAGTAAGTGAATAAATAAAGCCCATAATGCATTAAAATTGTTTGCTCTTGAGGCAGAAGTTTACTCTGTCACATTGTAAAGAAATGCTGGTACTCTCAGTGCAGCTGAAGAAATATTTCTTCCTGACAGACCACACTAAGGGTGAAATAATGCACAGGCTGGATTTCAGTGTCTCAGTAAGTCAATAACTTCCCTGATTGCAATTTACTTTGCATTTGCAGTTCAGGGCTGAGATCCAGAAAGATCAAATAATTTGTAAAATAGCTGTGACTACTTTTCACATGGACTTTCTGACTTAAAATAAGAGAAAATAGAGGTGTAAAAGTTTGCTCAAAAATGTCATTCTCTAGTTTAAGGGTAGCATCTCATCTGAACACACTAAATGGAGCAATGGCACATTGGAAATTCAGTGCAAAATTCAGTGCGAATTCTTAAGTTTCTGGTTGCCTATATTTAAATTTCCATTTCTTCCAGGCCTTGGGACTGTCATATACCAGCTTGTTCATACCATCTGGGCATAATGGGCATTCTAGTTGCTTCAGTCATCAAATATGCTGCAATTTTCTTCCTTAAGCATGAATTGTAACTGCTAATGTTTTCTAGCATTCTCCCAAATGGAGGCAGTTGGAATTTGTCTAACTTATAGTGCTCAGTGTACACATCCATGTCTTAACTAATTAGCAAAGACATGGCTTATAGTCAATGGAAAGAAAGACTGTATGAGACCTTGTATTACAGGTAGATAGAATCAAGAACCGGGGGAACAAGGGTTTCAGCAGACAGGGGTTGCTTAATACCTTAATAAGGTGAGCTTTCACTCCTGGCATTGTGTAAGAGAGAGCAGAGGAAAAAACAACCAAACAAAAAACCAACAAAACCCCAAAACACTAACAGCGACAAAAGGAGAAAAATAAAAAGAAAAAAAAAAAAGAGGAGTGTCATGGACAGCTATAGATTCATTTGGTGTTGAATATATCTATAAAAAACATTGTATCGAAGACTGGACTTCTTGGAAGCACCCAATTTTCTTATTCTACTCTGGCCCTTCAAGAAAGCTTCTTTCAGTTTTGTAAATTTATGCCTAACTCCAGTTTCCTTCATATTCTGCCTTAGTTATAGCCCAGTTTTTTTCTTGGGAATAACAACTTTGTTTTATTAAAGCAGAGTCTTGATTGTGATCTTTCCACAGCTGAAGAAGGAACTCATTCTCATCTTGTGTTTTCTCTGCATTAAGTATCACGATCAAATTTACCAGTAAATGTCACCCTATGATTGAGTTAATATTTATAGTGTGATTGATCAGTGACTTCAACCTCAAGAAAGGATTCAAAACTAGGCTTAAAAGACAGAATGGACATAACTTGCACTTCTGACCTTGTAGAAGTGAAAATTTTCAGGTTTGTAGCACTTAGACTGCGGTAAACTGTCACTACCACACTTCCTTCATGAAAGGCTCTTCTGACTTACAGTGTGAATCTTACAAGGAAAATAGATTCTTATTCCGCATAAATACAAGTTTGTCTTTCTGTTGCACACAAACTGAAAAGATTGCTGCTTCTGTCAACTACGTCTTAGATGTTAAATTCCTGACTCCTTACCCCCTAAGGTTTCTCTGTTCTTTCTTCCTCTGCCTGTCTCTGCTTTGTATTAGGAAGACTGTATCAAAATCTTTCTAGCAAAAAACAAAACAAAACCTATTTATCCTAGAAGCGGTAGTCTAAAAAATATGCATACTATTCTAACTGATGTACTCTTAATTTGTTTTGACTTTAAAAACCTAAAAAATACCCAAACCTTGTATTTTCGTTGAGTGTTTATTCTAGTGTGATTTCAGAGTGTTTTGAAGACAACCCCTAATAAAAACTTTCTGTTATAGCTCACAACCTTCTATTTTAGTCCTACTTTTAAAAAAAATGGCCAATAAAAATAATAATTAAAAAAAAATAAATGTAGCATTCAAATTCCTTGTACTTTTAGAAACTTAGAAATCTTAGGAGCATAAGCTGCTTTAGCCTTTAAAAGCAGGAGGCTTAAACTCCAAATCAGTTTGAATTCTCTGAGCCTATCTTTGTCTGTTAGAAAAAAAATTGAACAGAGGCACAAACTAGATAACAGCCTTTTATGGGCTACAGAAATTAAAGTAACAGAATTACCTTTCAAAGAGATCTCCAGGGCTTTAATGTAAAAATAGCTATTATTTTATTAGACAAGGCTCTAATCCACAGTCTGTTCAGCTGTACTCCAGACTTCTATAAGATAATCGATGCCTTCACTGGAGAGTAGCTTGATTTAAAAAAAAAAAAAAGTATTTGGAGAAGCTGGGGAGCCATCTTGTGGTGGTTTTACTTAAACCTCCAAAAAGGGAGTCTGGTTTGCTTTAAAATTTTTCATTCTCAGCTTACTTGAAGGTTCTCACTGCGGATGTTTTTGATTGGTAAAATATTTTAGCATTTTATGTTCATCTGCTCTGTTTAGACATCTGCATCAAAGTAGGTCTAGGAAAATGATGAATAGAAGGCAAAAAGCAGGCAATGTTGCCCACCAAATTTGCTTGAAACCACTAATGTAATCACTTGTGCTATTGATGAATGATTTTTACCAGATGTCTTTTTGTTCAGGTTTTTTTTCAGAAATATAATATCATTAAGTAAGAAAGTGTCAAGGGAGGAAAAAAAAGTTCTTTGGATTGAGAAAATTACAGCTCTTGCTTTTACATCACACATCTTAGTGATTTTTTGGGTTTGTTTTGGTCATGAAAATTCCCATAAAGAATCTAAGCTCTGTAACTTTTCTGCATGGGAAGACTTTAATGGGAACTTCAATTTGTGTTTCACATATTCATTTTGAATAGCTAAGGACTACACAAAGACTTGGAGTTAGGAGAATTAGATTCTGATATGGAATGGCCATTGCAACCATACAAAATTTGGTTTATAAATTCTAAAAGTGACTGTAAAGGTGAAAAAGGTACATACCTACAGCACTTGATGAATCAGCTCTGCCTCAGCTGAAATCAAATAATTCAATATTAGTTCCTTGTAATATGCTCGGCTTGCTCCCTGCTTGAGAAGACTTATTTGGTGGTATCTAGTTTTGTGCTTACTAGCCTAGATAAGCAGCAATAAACTTCCCTAATCACCACTAATGTCAGCACTTTCAATGAAAACAATACATTGTCATTTTTTTTATATTTTTAAGTTCCACGAGGGCAATAGTTTTTCTTATGTATTATTTCTTTGTTTCTCAAAAGCAAGGAAAAAGTCTTGAACAATATTACAGAAGACATATAAGCTGTTTTTAATAAGCCCCTGATGACATGGCCACCAAAAGCCAGTTTTGCATGCAAGGATAGACACAGTGCTTGTTGATGGTTTACTTCTCCCCTCATATTCTGTCTGTTCCTCTTGTTGCTCTTCTCTGTTCCTCCTTTTCTTCTGCTCCTTACATTTATCTGTAGACAATGTTAAGTAAGGGCCGTATCACAGGGAATTGTAAAGGGTCAAATCAGACTGAAATGTTCTCAGAAGAGGTTGTCCAGGAACCAGGATGATTAAAGCTGGCATCTTTATTACCTTCCTTTTTCTTCTCTCAGCATAATATGTAGCACTTCCCAACTTTTGTCCTAGTTGAAAGAACCATTCTAAAATTCCTGCCTACATAACAGATTGGGCTTGTTATTTAAATCAGTATTTAAATCTGCTAAGCCATTCCTGCATTTCTGCAGCTCATGTTTTCTGTGTGAATTTATTCACACAGTTTAAAATTGAATAATTTTAAACCACATCTCATATTCAGAATTGGTTTTGCATGGAGGCATCTACATGGATGTTCTGGTTACTCTTTCTAACATGTTAAGACAGAAACACTGTTTCTATAGTTATTACATATGGTGATGCATAATGTCAACTGCACAGAGGGGCAATTTAGGATTTCTTTCTCCATTGTAACAAATGTGCTTCCTTCATTTATTCATTTATATACTTCAATCCTCTTGCAGAAGCATTCCACCCATTCTTGCACAGACCTTTACAAATGTCACAGCAGTTCTAGACTAATACTCAGTTTTCTCCACCACTCTGTCCCTGAACAACACACTAGAGATTATAAGGGCATGAGACTGAATAAGCAAAATGTATGTGATGGGAGCCAGAAGTGCTTTCTGGTTTCTAAATCCAGATAGTCTTCCTCTCAGAGGAGCTACAGTTGCTGAAGATGCTTCAAGAAAACACCTAGTACAAAGAATCAGAACCTTCAGCTGTTCTGTGGTGCACTTCAAGGAGGTGACATACATAGATTTTATCCTTCATAGTCAGAAGGCTCTGCTGAAAATCCTTGGGAAGGATGTCTGTCTTGCCTGAATGACCGTTAGTCCTGCTCTTAGGCTGCTCTGTATATACAGAATTCTTGAACAGGCAATCCTTCAGTTTAACTCAGCCAGCAAGTTCAATTTCATTATCGCATTAACGCTCAAGTATCACTGCCCCTAAAATAAAATTGACTGAATGTGATTATGTCAGTTCACTCCCTTTCTCACCACAACAGATGAATAATCACAGAATCACAGAATCACAGA
>NW_010175105.1:0-15911 GCF_000695765.1 Mesitornis unicolor
GTTTTTTACACAGATATCAATAACATAAAAATACAAGGCTAAAATTTGTGGTGATAATCCACTGCTGTTTCTTCAAGCATTTATGTTTCATTTTCAAAAACAAAACTCTGGAATGTCAACCTAATGATGTGAATGGGAGCTCTATACACTTTCTAGAGACAACTTTCTCTAAGGCAGACACTCATGACTTTCCACATGCAAATTGGGTGCATGTGACTCCTGACAGGTTACTGCATATACACAGACAAAGCAAATAAACAGATTCCCAGCCATTTGACTGCAATCGATTTACCATATACATGATGACATATTTTACATCAACATTCACGTGTCTGTGTTAGAATATGCAGATGAGGTGCACATACCTTAGAAATGTGCAGTGGAAAACCTAATCTTTAGCGTTTACTTGTCAATCTCAACTTTATTTTTAGAATTACTTGAAAATAAAAAAGGAAAACGAGTGAGATTTTCTAAAAGAAATACTTCGCAACACGGTTGATGATTGGCTTTTGTCTATCAGTGAGCCAGTTATGAGAAACACATGTGGTTCTGTGAGGTACAATAAAGCACTGAACACAAAATAGCAGGAAAAGTAATTTGCAAGCTTGTATACATACCCAAAACATCTGGAAAGGGAGAGCATTAATGAAGCAAAGAATGGAAAAAGCCAAGACAATCAGGTTCTTGTACAAAGCATACAGCATGAGGTAAGGTTATAACAAGTGTAACATACACAGAAACAACAAGAAAAGGTTTGGGTCCCTTTGATGGAGAAATGCAGCAAAAGCACCAAGCTGGTTCAGCAGTTTATGCAAATGGCATGTGTGCATATAGAAATTTAAACCAATTGGGACTGCTTTTCAGGTGAATGAGATTTAACCATGTTCTGTACCTTCTTGGAGAAAAAAGTATTTTCAAAATTACAGTTTTCTTCTAGGCTTTTAATGAAGTTAATCAATTGCCCTTTCTTTAAATTTTGTTCAAACTTTTAACATATTAAAAATATAACAATATTGACAAGCCAACATCTCTCTTTATATACAAAATAAATTTTCATATAGGAGAGAAATAAGACTGTACTGTCCTCCTAAATCTTTATGAGCCAGACACTATTTTTATAAAATTCTTGGACACATTAATTTTACACTAGAATACTTAGTGAATGACAAATATTCAGTGGTAGCATTGGTTTCCAATGAGTCAAATCCCAAGTCTATTTTTAACTGATTCCTTTACAGAGGCAAACTTCCAGTCGATAGCTCTGTGTAGCATCAAGCCCATTGAGACGTCTCTATAATCCTGTAAATCCAGTTCCTCATGCCAGTTCCTGCACCACAGCTTCACATTGTTTGTCAATGCCTCCTCAAAATTAATTCTGGTTTAGCTATTCAGTTCCAAATAATGGCACTCATTGAGCTGTTTACTGTGCTATACTCAATTATGAACAATATGATCAAGACTGCAAACCTATACTGGGTGATAAGGTAAGAGTTATTCTCAAAAAGAGGTTCATTTATTTCCCAGAAAAAAAGTAGCCAGTGTTAATATATCAAGCCCATTACCTTTGTACTATATCAACTCATTGATAGAACAAGAGCCACATGAAAAGAACTTATATTAAAAAATAGCTTACATAAAAACCAACAATATATTTTCAGAAGTCTAAGAAATAGCCTTCTCCGCTGCAGTTAGAACTGCTGCTCACAAACGGGAGCAGAGTTCAGGGACAAATCAGTGACTGACCGTCCAGCTGCATGAGGTACCACTATGCAAAGGAGGGTGAGCAAGGAATAGCTTCCCATTGAATCTCCAAAGCAGGAGGCATTTGGATTAACATATAGCAGTTCTGGGGAGCTACATATGCTATAATAAAAAGCTGGTTTTAAATGATACGAGATCTGGAAATAAACACATGGGTCTCAGTCCACACATTACTGACTGCTCAAGGAAGAGAGAGACAGACAGCAACACATCTCCCCCATGTCCCACAGCCCTGCAGCCAGAGACCCGCTTAGAGCAAAATGAACTAAACCCTGTTTTTCATTAACAAGATCAAATTTTATTGCTATAAATACCATTTTTAAATATCTGGACCAGAACTGGATAGTCTGTAGGATGCTCTGTACTGCCAGTACATGACATCAGTACTGATCTCAGAGAAGGGGAAAATTCTTTGAGCTAGGATGGGAATGAAAAGACTGGCTCTGCAGTTAAACGTCTGCAAAGAAGAGAGCCATAAGAGGCATTCTGGGGAATGAGGAGCCATAAGGCTGGTATTTCACAAGGCACCCAACAGTAGCACCTTCTTACTACTACTTCCTAACCTTTATTTTGCACAACTTGAGTTTGTAAACCTAGTAATATTCTTTTAATAGCATTTTTTGTTGACTTACAGCAAATTCAGCACACAAAGAGAAAAATTCCACTATATGATGTAATATTGCCACTCACCTCTGCTACTTGAGCCGACTAAATACTCACAGCAGTGGTGTGTTGTCATCTTTGTGAACCACTGCTAGAAGAGGCCACCCACTAGCAGGCTACAATGATATTTTCTGATTCTGACACTATTTCTACCTTGAAGTACATTGCAGGCAAGTCAGGGAACAGGCTGTAACACTCCTTGTATTTTTTTTTTTAATTCGCCCTTGCACAAGGGTTTTCCCATCACCTTAGAAAAGCAGTTCCCTTTTCTGACACCACGTTGTTCTATCCTACCTCAGTTTTCCTCCCAACCCAACATAATTTCCCTCCCCAGCTTCCTTCCTGGCTGGTTTTTGTCCTCCTATGGTTTAACCCATGTGTGGAGCACAGACCCTGGTGGTACTTCACCAGTGGGTTCAACTATCTCAGTTTCTACTCCCTAACTCCAACCTTCTCCATAATGGATTTTCACTTCCTGCCTTACTCTCTTATCCCAGCCACCTGCTTCTCCAGTTGAACACCTTTAAAGTACACCTTTTACTCCATCCTCCATGCTGCACAGCAAAGCAGAGATCGGAAGCTGAAAGATGAGCACATTTCTGCTTTAGTTCTCTTTGGGTGCCCCGATGCAGTCTGCTGGGGGCAGGTTCTGCTCAGCATCATTGGTGGACCTTGGCAGTGAGTGCTGAGTCTTTAAGCAAAGGTGCAAAGCTTAGCATGTCTTGAGAGCAGCTTCTAATAATTTGGTCAAATTTTTTCATTATTTATAAAAAATGTTCAGAAACATGTAACTGAAATACTGTTCAAATCACCACTGAATTTCAAAACCCTGCTAGATTATTAGAAGTATAGGAGTATTACAGTTTCTGAAACAAAAGGTTTTAAGAATATTTTAACATAGGTAAAATTAATGTTTGCCCCACCTTCATTGTTATGACCTAGTTGCTCTAACTAATACTTCCCAAGATAATTCAAACTTATTTTATAAATCAGTTAATATTTAGAACAATTATAAGCGACTGAAAATCTGATTTATAGCAGGAAATCTTAGGTAATAGTAATAGGCCTGTTACAAAAACTACAGAGATATATCTATCTATGCATATATTTACATATATACATAATCACTATCATGTTTTGGGTGTCTCCAACTGAGGTTCTGTCAGAACTTCCATTTTAAATACCTCTATCAAAAAATTACCTTGACCCAAAGAGAAGATGTTGATGCTTTTAAGGGTAAGGTTACCATGAGATAAAGATGTACGTGATTTGGCTGCATTTATTTTTTTCTAGTTTTTTTTTCTGTATAAGTTTTTGTGATAGCTGTTTAACACATATGAAAATATTTTAGAGTGAGGAATAGATGATACCCTTTCTACTTTATATTTCTGTAGTATTGCATAAAATTGCACGTGTTTTGATGTTATCGTTGGAAAGTTAATGACCAAGGTTCTGTTAGTTCCACAAGTGGGTGACCTTCATCTTTATTAACAATTTTCAGTTCTATTCAAAACAAAGGACACTAAATCTTTTTATTAGGTTACTAAATAGACTTCGGTGACAAGACTAAAATTCACATAGAAACATATTATTGTGTGTAAAGATGTTCATTGCATTGTTACAGTACATTGCACTTTGATATTTGAAAACACTCAAATTAAGACATACTTGGAAGCTACCACACTACTTGCAAACAAAGATTCACAGCCTCCACACAGCTGAAAGAAAGGGTTTTAAGAACCAAATTTTCAAGAAAGGTAAGTCAAACATTTTAAGGCAGAGAAACTCATTCTAAGGATAGCTATATCAGGCAAATGTTAATTACTCTGTCAAAGTACAGGTGTACTCAGGATTTTTGTTATGAAACTGATAAAGAACCCATTTAGTAGGATGAATAAGACTCTTCTCCTGTTCCACAAATTTTACAAAATTTCAAGATACAATGCTGTGTTCAGGGCAAACTAAGCTCTCTCAAAGGCTATTAAGAGAAATTCTCAGCCTTGAAAAGACAGAGATCTGTCTGGAGCATTCACCTGCAACCTATGACATTTGACCTCAAGTTCCTCCTTTCTGTATTTGAGCAGGGACTTGAACTTGGATGTCCCATATCTCAGCTAGGTGCCCTAACAGTAATACATAGACCTCTCATAGGATTCCTCTCAGCTAATTCCAGGTGGCCCTACATAGGGCATGAGCCAACTGCAACAGTGGAGTCACTGGTAGAGGAAAGGCTGAGGTCAGTCCACATGAGCTGAGACTCCGAAGTCACCACCTTGTCCTGTTTACTCTAAGGAAAACTGGGAATAACAAGCTCCAGCGTAACCACCTATACTGTAGATGGTGACATTTAGTTTAATCCTCTCAGCTGAACTTGTTTTTCTTTCTGGCTAATAAATGTTTAATTACTTATACAGCTGGACAAGCTTGAGTACAAAAAGACTGATGTAAGATGACAGATACGCATGCTATGAACCTAGCTACATAATTTTTTAAAAATGTCTCCCCTTTTCCATCCTTCATTTTTTTACCACCCTCAGCATTAGTTTAAATGGACATTACATTCAGAAAAATTGTACTTCAATAATTTTTTCAGGTCTAATATCAGTAGCTATCACTACTAGTAATCTTATCAAAGATAACGCATAATTTCAATAATATCTATATAATTTCAGGTATTCTGAAACCATCACTTCTAATTAATCAGAAGAAAACATTTCTTCAGATTTTATTTACTTTATGGATGGCTACTTCTCCCCACTGAGGCCAACAACAAAACATGAAAACAACACAAGCAGGATAAACTAAAATCAGCGCTATATGAAGTTTATCTGGTAGTGATTTTAAAATAATTTCTAGTGCCAGGATTTCTGAATTATGGGAATCGTGATTTTCTCACAGCAGAGAGAAGGCTATTTTTAGCTTGCAGATATGAATTGAGAGTAGTATACTTTACAGCAAATGTGTAGATGGCATCATTATAGGTACTTACCTAAACTTGATCTTGTGTTAGATCGCTCTATTATCGCATGCTTACTGGGGTTGTTTAATACTGAGCGTTTGGCAAGCGAGATGTCTGCTGTAACTCGTGTAATTGATATACTGCAAAAATAAAACACAGAAATAGGACAGAATATTATTTATCTTGCAGGGATGTGGGGAGAAAAAGAGATTTAACACTAGAAGATGGCTAAGACTACAGGAAAACAAGTTTTCCTCAGTAGCATAGTGTGCTTTGCACAATATGAACAGAGAAGAAACTTACCCAATACTGTTACAAGAACCACTGATAAGACATCTCCCTTTCTGCACAGTTCCACTGACTGCAAAGCTACATGTGTCTGGGGAGAGGGAAGGCAGGAGGAGGTCAGAGATGTGTGGCAAAAGATGGGAGTTCACTTGGGGCTCCAAGCCTGATGTGTTAGACTTTGCACCAGTATCCCCAGTATGAATAGTCTGGTTTCTCCTTTCCCTAATTTTAAATAATTTTTTGAAAAGCACTAAATGACAACCTGGCTTACCGTCACCATATGTGCCGGACATACAGGGATTTGTAGAGTTAACAGGTAAAGGTAAGGCTTATCAGGGAAACTAGTACAGTCATATAACTCTTATTTTTACTGTCCAGTTTACTAGCATACATCTTTTAACAGAGTGTGAGAGTTACCTATAATTTTCCAGAAACATCCAGCAACTACACTGGCCACCCAAAAATGTGGACTGCAACACAGAAAAGCAAGCAAATGAAAACTCTAGGCTGAGTATCTGGCAGGCTCAGTTTTGTGTTTATGAGAAAAGATGAGCCAAGAAAGAAGTGGTTACTTCCAGCTGCTTGCACTGACCTGCTACATAACCTTCTGCATATTCTTCTTCCTAGGAAAACAGTTAATTCTGTTTTGATTTACAGAGTCAAAATGCATCCTCTGGATAAACTCCCTTCCAAGCTCTCTGGTCTAAGGAGGTTTAGGGGTGACATTTTTCCAGTGCTGAGAATTAAAGCAGATTGATATTCCCTTGTTCTTCCTTGTATGATTTTACTTGCAGTTTAAAAGGAGGAAATGGATTTGCTAAGAGGGAGGGCTCCTCTCTAGATGCTGTTCATCTGAACTGTAATCTAATAGGTAATTTCCCAATGAGCTCAACATATACATATTTATCTAAAAATGTATCCATAAAATGTATCAAAGCCAGAAGCTAATACAGAAAATACAGAAAAACAGAATTATTTGCACAAAACTGATTAGTAATATAATTTTGGAAATTTAGGCATAATTAAACTTAAGCTAAAAACATAACCAAAGATTGTGATTTCTGGCACAGCTCCTCACAGCTAAAATGAACTCCAATGTGTAATTTGTGTACTCATTAGTTATCTTTATTTGCTAACTGTTTAACACTACAAACTTTCATAGCTGCTTTTTTTGTTTTTCATTTTCTTTCTTCCCTGGCAGTCTTCCATCATACATGCAACAGAAAATATTTTTTTCTCTTTTTCAAATGCAATTATGGCATCTTGAACAAAGATAGATTTATCAGTCTGAAAATGTGATTTTAAATTTTAAGATCTTTTAAAGTCTTTTTAAGGCCATTTTACTGTCTTTTGAGATATGTAACACCAGGAAGAACAAGTCTGGTCTCAAAGCAAAGAGTATGTATGTTTATATAGCAAAACAATTGCCATGAAAGTGGGGACAGCTTCACAGCAGAGTGGCTGTGAAAGCCGCAGTAGGAACCTAAGAACCTCCTGTACAACTTTGTTGAGGACCTTGAGTACCAATTCAGATTGCTACTGATGTTTGGCATACTTCAAATCTGCTGCTATAGATATAGATATCAACTGTATTAGGAATATTTGTGGATTCACCCTGCCACAATTGGATCTACAACTGAAAATTAGATATGCTCTAAAATACTTTAAGACATAAAGATGGAACATTTTTTTTTCTGCTTGCAACACTCATTATTTTGTCAACTTCCAATTCTGAAGGTGCATATCCAAGCTTTGACAACCCTGACTAGTATAAAAAGGGACTACTAAGTGGTTAGGTCTCAACATCATCATTCTGACTGAGAAAATCCAACAGCTTAAACAACGTCTGGTATTTTAAAGAGCTAAAGCTATTGACAGGAAACCTCAAGCTCCCTCTTGAAAGTTTGACAGCACCAGGACAGACAGAATAGCATTACTGCTCTGCCCACTTCCAAACTAAATAGAACATTCACTGAAGTTACAGATACTGTAACAAAACCTTCCCATTTTTTCAATTTCCACCCCCAAATGCCAATCCACTAGCACATATTAATCTGGGGGCTGATCCAGTAGCAATATAATCACATGTGGAGAATCCACCTCATGTCTCTGATCTGTGGGTCCATGATATTTGAATTACAGAACATGCTTTTAGAGATGGATTATTATTTGACATTTGTACTACAGTAATGCCTGGAGGCTCAAATACAAATCAGATTGGACCTTGCTGAGTGCGCTGTGGGGGACAGGCTGTAATTGCTCCCAGATCAAAGCCCAGTGAAGCGCAGCCTGTCTGCTACCAAGGGTGACCACATTTCAGGAAGATGGGGGACTGACCTTTCCTCTAGTGCTCCTTTTGAGACTTCCCATTATACAGTCCAGCAGTACTGTAAAACCTAGCTCCCAGCTTGAGGGATCCTGAGTTTGACAATCATGTACATTAGATAGTCTGAATCTCCTATCACTGTTTCCAAGTTAGATGCCACTGTAAGCAACTATTGCTGAGGTGGAATGATGGGCCCTCATCAGCTTGCATAGAATCCAGGATGCATTGATGAGATATCACTTAAAATACTTAAATAAATGATTTTTTTAATAGTACACATTTATCAAATTTGAAGATAAATATCTAGCAATTCTGCTAAGAAAGTACTACAAGTCCACTGAACAAAGAATTAGTTGCCATTCTTAATCTTCTACACATACTTTGCTAAGAATGTTATTATTTCTTAAAAACCTGGTAGTACCTAAACAGGACCTGAGGTCAAGTAGATTTGCACCACAAAGTACTTACCGCCCTTCGAATCTATGTTTTAAAAAATCAAATAATGCTTTTTGCATCATATCTGTTACCTAGAAGCAAACAAACAACAAATTAATAATCACATGAGAAACTCATAATAATTGATGCTAATAATAATATGTAAAAAAGTTAACAGTAAATCTTATATCTGAGTAACATGATTGCAATGTAAGTAATTTATTCTTAACATGAATCCTGATATGAAAGCAGGCACCTGGTAGAAGTAAAAACTGCCTATATTTTTGTCTATTATATAAATTATGTAATTCAGCTTCATTACATTTGAACATTCAAACACAAATGAAGCAAAATATTTTTAGCAAGATAAAATTACTCACAACAATCACTTACCTCATATCCCTTCAGAGAAGGACCCACTAAAACTACTGGTCGCATAGAAGGCACTACATCATAGGGAGGGATGTGCTCTGTCTGCGAAACAGAGAAAGCTTTCAGCATCACAGCACCTACAGAAAGCTTACACATTACTTACAATATTAGGAACTCTGAATTTCCAGTGATGTCACCAACACAGGAATCATTAATTTATTAACTTTTCCCAAAAACTGGTAGTACCAGATAAGGACATAACAGGTTCAGGGATTTATTTTGAAAATCCTTTTCTTCAACTCTTCGTTTTCCTCATATTTTCATATTTGCTTTGGAAAGCTACAAACCTGTTACTCTGGAGACATTCACATGTCTCACTGTAAATCCTATCTAGTTAATTGAAAAGGTTATTTCCAATAGCTAATGATTTGAAATGTTTGACTCTAGAGCTATGATATATGTTTCCAAACAAAATTTTACATAGGCATATTATGAAGGAGAAAAATAAAACAAAAAGGGAGAGGAAAAGCATAACACATCTCTTATTATGTTCAGATTTGCCCACTGCTGGAGAAAACATTGTGACACCACTGCAAATTCCCATGGGAGCATTCATAGCCCGACTTACACATCTGCATCCGCAATTCACTTGCAAATCAAATAAAAATAATGACTGATGAAGTTAGCATTTATAGAAAATTTTCATAAACAGAGCTTGGGATAGCAATCCTTCCACTTTGGGAAGTTCCCATCACCACCCAAGAAAGGATTCTGTTAGTACAATATTCACCAAACTACTTACTGATGTATCATGGAAGATTTATAAAAACCATTTTAAAATACAAAGATAAAAAGATTGCCTTGCTTCCAAAGACTGCAAAAATTTTTGTATCATTAACAAAAAATATATGAACAAATTAAACTGTTTGCTTTTTTCTTTAATAAATGGCTATTCAATATATATCACAAAGAATGAGTCTTATCAGAAAGAGTTTTTCGTTTGTAAGGGAACGTTTGGTTTATCTTTGTCTTGGGGGAAAAAATGATTGAAAACCAAACCCAGGAATGTGTGGGTGATATGGGAAAAGGTATGCCAGATCTATTTTTCAGATGCCTGCATAGTACAAATACATCAGTCAAGATCACACAATACAGTCATTGTTTGTTGTTTCAGTACTCAACGTATCCCAAGGTTTTTCACAATAACATGAAAATAAGTATATACATTCCAAAACACAAAAACAGAAAGACAGACATTAATACAGTGACAGCACAAAATGCCACACAAGCAGCAGTCTAAAGCAGTCTCTAGAACATGGAAAACATTTTTGTGAACGTTTTCAATGTAATTTATCTTATTTTTTTGTTATCTGTAACTTCACCAGATAATTAGTAACATAAGAATGAATACTAGTGCCCAAGGCATTATAAGCATGTGAAATTAGTTTATTTTACACAGTGCAGAATCTGACTCAACACATTTCAAAGCAAAACCCTGCAATTATGCTATGCCAGTATCAAAATGCAACCCTCCAGTGTTCTTGATAACTAATAATCTGATAAGCATATTAGAGACAGATCCTAAGAAAATTTCATTACAGACGTGTGATTGCTTGTAGCATGAGTGTCCTGATGCAACAGATCTTTGTCTTAATGTGGCTGGCTCAACCAAAAGTATTCATGCTAGAAGTTAACCAGCTATTTGAAAATTAGAAAAAGCACAGAAATTAACTTATTTGATGGAATATGGGGTATTGTAAAAATCTGTTATGTCAAAACAGGCATTTTTTTCCCTCTAATCTTCACAGCTTGAAGTAATGAAGCTGTCAGCAGAAAATTGAGCAAAAGTTATCTATGCTTCTAATGGAAGCATTGACGTTCTTTAATTTAGAATCAGATAACCTAGTATTTTCTAAGAGACTGGCATTGAGCTTTACAGCTTTCACTTGCAGATTCAAGTTCCAATATGAACTTGGAATAAAAATTAGCACAGCTTTGACCATACGGCTTTTGCTCAGTGGTTTGACAATGTATGATTAGTTTGGGATGCCACACAGTATTTACTGTATATGTCAGTATTACAAAAAACACTATAACTAGTAATGGTTCTGCTATGAAAGAAAAAAGGCTCCACAGAATGAAGAGCAAGATGAGACTGGCCACCATGCAGGTCCAAGGTGGTTCATCTAGGAGTTGCATCTTTGAAAGATGCTTATGCAGATAGCATCCAATAGATGTCAATATGTATTATTCTTCCTTAGCATTTATACTTGGTTATAAATATGGTTAGATAAGAAATTACTCAGAAGGAAAAAACTGCTGTTGATTTCCAGAGTGGGCTGTGAACGACATGGTACATAACAGACTCTGCTGAAGCAAATATTGGTGACTTTGGAAATGAGAAAAATCCAATATTATTTTAAATAATATTTTAAAGAGAAAAGTGAGAGAAAAAAACTTTTATTTTCTAAATATGAGAGCATCCACAGCAATGGCAACAGTGTCACTTGGCACTGTTTATAAGCACTATAGCAGCCTGTTGTTCCAGTAGATTTAAGTGAGTGGTTAAAACAAAAGGAATAAGAGCTATGAAGACTGAAATTTAAAAGCAAATAATTAGAAATATGGTATTTCACTGCATGGTTTGGCTGCTACCTAATGTCTTGATAACTTATTCTAGCAATGATCCTAGAAACATATAGCAGTTTGCTGTAACAGGATGCCAATTGCATAATTCTGTAGTTATCTGGGTTATCTATGGAGAGACATTGGCTCTCCTGGGAACCACCAGTACCATTTCCAATAGCTGAGATACTAAGAAAGACTGACTGATGGATGGCAGGAACATTTGGCTGATAATTTATACATGACAACAGGAAAAACTCAAAGTAAACTGTCAAAACAAGTCTGCAGTTTTCCACTGGTCTCATTCACCTGCAGACATTGCACCTGGTGAATTAGAAGTTTAAATACTGACTAAATTGACTAATTTTTTCTAAGTCAAGTTTGAGCACCTGGTTAGATTTCAATAATTATTTAAATAGGCTGAGTTATAAGGAAAAAAAACAACTTGAGAAAGATAGAGACAGAAAGAATAAGCATGCACTAGAGAGGTGCATTATATGGATTTGTTAAAAATAAAATTCTCAAACTTTCAGAAGGCCTTCTAAGTATGTCCTGTTATTCCATCAAAGAGAGTAAGTACCGTAGCAGAGTTGCATGGATGCACTGAACTTGGAACTGTTTGTTTTCTTGTACTGAATCCAATAGCAGCTCAATACATTTCTTCCTTAATTCTAGAACAGCTCTATGTTTAATCTGGGGCAATAGTGCTAATGATGCCAGTGGCAGGATAAACACAGGATGTCGATATAAACTTACCGATTTCTGCTTCTGCTTAGCTACAGCAGCATGGAAAAGAAACAAAGAACAACAAAGCATGCATGTTATTGGCTTGTCAAAGGACACAGACAGTTAACAGGACTAGAAATGTGACGCAGTGCAAGTGAGCAGGTGGACAGATGGGAGCTTGGAAGTCGATGTTACCTTCTTAAAGAAGGGCATTCTTTTCTCTTTGGAGTGGGGTGATGTTACACTGTTTGCACTGGGTTTGGGGGAGCGATGGTTTGCTGGAATATCATTTTCTTCTGCATCTAAGCCAGTGGCATCTATATCTATAGCTATACATAGACAAACAATTCAGAATTATCAGATGACAGGGAAACTAAAGGTAGGTTAAAAAGGAAATAACAGGTGAAGAAAAATGAAACTGTCCAGAGTAATAAATAAATAAATAAAATTTAAAAAGTCAACCATGAGTGTAAAACACAATAAAATAAAGGTAAAAAGACAGAAGGTGATCTGTACTGGCTACTATAACATTTTCCTCTGATGCCCTTTTGCACAGCCACATCGGACATACGCAGAAATACTCTTACAAAACAGAGCAATGGCCAAGTTCCTTCTTGTTACACCAGTGTAAACCCAAACTATTTAATTGGAATAGTAAGACTTTCACCAATGTTAAAAAGAAACTTGGAGAATAACATTGGAATTATTTTACAGCAAGTAACACTAATTCAAAATGGATATCACCAACTGAAATTTGAAATGTCATTAGCATGTCTACAGGAAATTAAGAAACAGAAGAAAAATAAGTTTTGAAGACAAAATCAGCCTGATACTGGTACAACAACATGCACATCTCCAAGTAGACTACAACTGGCATTTTTAACCATTTTAACTAAAAATGCACAGTAGTCATAAGACACATTTATTAGAAATAATAAAAACAGACCTACTAACAGTGAAATCTAAAAAGACTGGGTAGCAGAAGAGAGGAAATTCATTCCAGCTTGTCTCAGAGACCTGAATCCTGTTGTAAAGAGTGAGGATGTAGGCAGGACAGAATGGAAGTGAATAAAATGAACCACTGCTGTTCAACCTCTACCCCAAAAGATTACACAGCACACAGCACTTATACCATTAATATAAAATATTTACCCTCCTTAGCAAGTATGTAACAATAGTTTAAGCAAAAATCATCACGGACCCATAAATAAACACGTTTTCAAAATGCAAAGCCATGCTATCCTGAATGCTGAGTCCAACAGATACCTGCTAACTACATCAGAAACAAAACCAAACCAAACTAAACAAAAGCCTTCTTGTTTACAATGCTCAATCCTGATCTTAATTAATGTATTAAATTTGTCTTCAGAAAGCAAGTACATAGACAAAAGCAACCCACAAGCACACTGTACAACATCATCCTTGCGTGTAAAGATCTCACTCGCCTCTTGACACACCCTGGTAACACATGCTTATCTTGCCGTCCCATTATGTCAAACCGAATCCAACTCTAAATAGATCTGTAAGCAATATCATTTGCATTGACTTCAACTAAACCCATAATTAATCACTGCAAACTATTATGAAACCACCTCTGTGACCTGCTTTCAGCTGCTTGATGAGTGGGATATCAACTAATACAGTGGCATGTGCTATTAAATTATGCAACAAATAAATATTTCTGCCAAGCCTATGTGCAGCTACTGAATTAAGAGACACCTGGGACAGTGATGTCCTCTGTTTAAGTAAAGTATATTTTCCCATTTGAATTATCCACAGATCTATTGCCATGACACCTGACAATCCTTGAGTTACAAATTGTGCCTTTGAGCCTGTCCTTGCCAGGAACGCCTGTGAGAAGATCTGCACCCTGTTTCTATACTTCTGCTCCTAAAAACAGCCACAGAAATCACGTAACATTTTCTTCTAGCAACACTGTTCCTTCATCCTCTTCATAAGTATAAAAAGAACACATTATCTCTTTCTTGAATACGGGCCAGCACAGATGCTATAAATCACTCATAATAAGGCATATTAAAACTCCTTCGGTTCTACGTTCAACTAAAACCATCAGTAAAGAAAAATCAAGGTTGTTAGGCTTTTTCCTGTAAAAAAGAAATGCAGCATTTGATCAGCTAGATAACAATGTATCATTTTTCATTCTCAGTTATCACGCTACGTAACATCTTCTAGTTCTTTTATTGTTAATTACCTTTAGTTCATTGGGTTTTTTTCAAAGTAATTTTCACCATTATCCTCATCTTGTTTGGTGGCCCATGAGGACTGTATGGACTGATAACTATATCAATATAATATTGATTATTTAAATGGCTATAAGACTCCTTTTCATTTGTTTTTAACTGGTTCTTCATCCAGTTTGGTTTTTTTTTTTTGGTTGGTTGGGATTTTTTTGTGGCACTAGTTTATATTGAAAAAAATCCTTAACTCAAAGTCAAAAAAGGAAGTTAACTTTTTCAGTTACAATCTCTTCAACTCATTAAATAATTTATGAATTTGTCATTTATTATACTTTCAAAACGAGGAGGCCAGGGAATAACAGTTGAACTGTATTTCAAAGTCACTTGAGTTCTTGTGTTAGTCACCAACCATGCCTCTTTCATCCTTCTTGGGATGTCTTCCCAAGCAAATCTTAAGATCACAGAATAAGCTAATGTACACTATAAAGAAATATTCACCAAATCTTCAATGCAGCTGAATAAATTTAACCACTTTCTTCTTTCTCCAGAAAAACAGGTTTCTGAAAACTACTGTCTGAACAAATGACTCAATTAAATGAAAACTACAACATCACTAGCAACCAGGCAGATGCTGCCCATTCTCTAAATTCTGTACAACAATTTGTACTGCAAAAACACCATCATTGAAAAAGCAAGCCTTAACAGTAAATATAACAGTTCAAAGCCAACATAAAATAAAAGATTAAGGCCTGTTCTACAGACTTGTGATGGACACATATTAGTAAACTAAAAGTATATTGTCCAAAAAAATAAAAAATGGAGCTAGGGAACTTAAGTAGAATTTTGCTAAACAAACTGAAATTGTAATACAGTTGGTTGTTACAAATAAATTCATGGCTTCATAAGACAGACAGATATATTTTTCAATCAATTTAATCAAATGATTCTACTACCATAACTTGATTGAATTCCTCCTTCCCTTAATGTCCATATAATACTTTAAGATTGTCAGGATAATTTTAACATGCCTGCTCTGTAGACCAGGCTCCATATAGACTAATATAACTGGAAAATACATGTCTTTGCCTCAGTAGAGAAGGCACTAGCAGCATTTATTAATATTTTCTGATTTTGGGAATTCAAAACGTGCATTTTCTCTCTCAGGAGAAGATAAAACATCCAGCAACACAGCAGCTGAATTTAGTTGTTTGGGGTTTTTTTAATCTTCTGCTACACTTTTCTCAAGGAGCTAATGCCAGTTTCTTGCACCAACTCGCCATGCATTTGCTTCATACCTCTTGCATCCAGCCTAACTAAAGCTAAATCTGTCTGCTGATGTTTTAAGTACAAAACAGTATTGGTGAAAAATTTGTCATAAAAGGAAAAAAATGTCCATTATGCTAGCATTATGTGAAGCACATCCTCATTACCAGAATTTTGAACCTAGAAGTTCCTGTTATAAAATAATGCCATTCTTGATGCTACTGCAGAAACCTTTCAGGAGTTTTTACTCTTATTGCTGCATTTTCTCCCATACCAGAAGGTACTTTTGTTCAGC
>NW_010175105.1:15942-35531 GCF_000695765.1 Mesitornis unicolor
TGCTCAGCCCAGATCAAGCCTCTACCTATCCTCCTGCAACACATTTTCATCATTCTATTGTCTTTGCAATAAAAAGCCAAGGTAAAATCAAAGGGGAAATCTTATGGATTGTTAACAACCCTATCATTACATGAACTAGCTGGCATTTACTCCACTACTTCAAACCTACCCAAACCAGCCTTATAGGGCAATGTGACCACCCAGCCTTATCCCTGTGAAATACAGGGAGTAAGAAAAAAAGGACTAAATGTATAAAAATTTTAACAGTTTAGATGCATGAGTCTGTAAACCAAAGGGTTCATGACCTACTCACCAGATGATGGAGGTGTTGATTTTCTGGAACTAGGAACGATGTCACCCAAACTGGATGAAGAGTTTCCTCCTGATTTACTGGAGTAAAGCAACAAATTAGTTTGAAGTATTATAGCTTTCAAAGTATTTATTCTAGTTTATGCATTACCCGTCTTCTAAATGAGCTGCTAGCCAAGTGACAAACAGTATTCTGGCAGTGATATAAAATATATATCTTACACAAAATATACACACATTTTGAAGAATGAGGAACTGCAAGCATCAGTCACGTTCCTTGTCCTTGTGCAGCTTCATTCTGCTGCATATGCTCTCACTACCTCATGATCTTAATGTGTTCCAATTATTAAAATAACTATTGATATATAATTATTAATATTACTATTAATTACTAAGACTAATTCTTGAGCCAGTGAGCATAATCTGTTTCTTTTAACAGAAGAGTTACTGACAGCTCCTTAATGAAACTGATAGTGTGTTTGCCTAACATATTTTCAGTTTAATTAGAGTATAAATTCTTTTGCTGTCTCAACACAATGTAGCTCTTAGAAAAAAAAGTCTCTTCAATTACGATAAAGCAGTCTATGGTTTTGTCAAATTCTGCTTCGTGAAAACCTATCCAAGTTGTGAAAATGAAACAATATTTTTAGTCTTTTCATTTCAGTCACCATAATGAGAAAAGCACTGAAAAGAATGTAAGAAAGGCTATTTCACTTTTCAAATAATTCATGTTAGAGTACTTGTTTCCACTTTTGCCATCTTAAAATATTAATAAGTACTATGTAAATGCATTTGTGGCATAGGACAGTGTTATCTCCAGTGAGAAGTTCTTGAGAATGGAAGATTTTACAATTTGGGAAGGGATCAAATCACTGGGTTAGATTTGGTTGTATCAGAAGTGTCACAAAAGGAAGAAGGAACTTGACATCCTCCTGCTGAGGACAGAGTGCTCACAAAGAAGGCATTTCACAGCCAGCAAACATGGCTGAGCACTGCAGAACCCTGGCCTTCTCCTAGCACAGATGTGGCTTTTCAAACCCTGCTGCCCTCCCTACTGAAGTAGGAAAGCCTTTCTGACTTTCCAAATGTTGCTCAGACCTTTTCTCAGCTTCCACTCCATCGTTCTCAGACATCCTCAAAATATTTGTTCCCTATATACCCAAAGGGAAGCAAATAGCATTTGTTTCCACATGTGTTCATGTTTACTGGAAAACTATCAATAATTCTATAGTAAAGATGACATTATTACCATATTGAAATATTCCTCAATATATTTAGATACCGAATCTTTATGTAATGATAGCTGCAGTCAGAGACAACAAATGACTTGACATGAAACGTCCTTTTACAATGCAGTATTCTTAAAAGCTGTATTTGTAGGCAATGAATTTGACAGACCAAACCATTTTTTCTCTAAGAGCTACCTAACAGGCACTAGCTTCAGCTTACAAGTAAGTTCATCTTAACATTTCTGTAATTTCTAAAATTAGCTTCAAAAGTGTTTAGAAATAGCAAGAGCATGAAAACAAGTAACAAATGCTAAAGAACTTACGGACACTGACTTTTAGGTCAAAAATTGTGCTCGCATGTAGTAAAGGTACTAACTGCAACGTATATTTGCAAATGTTTTATGAAAATAAAATGGAATAATAGCCATTGTAGGCCACCAGAGACCACAAACCTAAATATCTATTTTCTCTCTCAAATGGCAATGGCATTAAACACACAAACAAATATTACTTACTTCATCAATTCAAAATGTTGGTAGCTTCCAATTACAATAATTAAACAGAATGATAGCATGCAAAGCACTAACTTCCAATTTGTGCCACAGTCAGTACTACTATTTTTAATGATTTGTTTTTATTACCTGGAGTAGAATTTTCCTTGTTTTGCCTTTTGTTCATGCTGCAGCCTCATGTTTTCTAGTTTGACTGGGCTTGGTATGAATCCTATTTCACAGCCTTCTTTTACCAACCGTCCTATCCACCAGTCATTATTAAATTTCTACAGATTAAAAAAAAAAAGTCATGTACTAAGAAATTACTGTATTTGGGATCATTTTGTTATTATTTTTAATTTCCAGCTAAGCCATTTTATGTAATTCTTCCCTGCAGTTAATCACTGTACTATATTATGGCAATGAAGAATTGTGGTAATATTCAGAAATACATTAAAATAATTATACCTTGCAAATTATTAAAATGCTACTGTACTTAAGCAGAAACCTTCCTTCGTAGGCTTCATGATTCTCCCTGGCTGTTATTTTCACCCATTTCACCATATTTTTGTCTGTTTCACAGTCTTTTCTCCTCATACATGAGAGCTGCTTTTGTTCTCCCTTGATGTTTCTTCTTGGTGGACACCAGAGATTTCTTCTGATCTGCTCCTACCCACTGCAACAATTTTTACAGCTCTGTAATAACCTATTTTTCTTATTCCATTCTATTCAGTTCTCTATATAAAATAAAAAATACTACTTCTGAAACTCCCCTGCTTCTCTGAACTCACTAAAATCTTCTGAAATATGACTACATTTCACTGCTTATATATGCTCTACTGCATACAGCTCATGTGATCTGCATCTTAAACACACAGTGATAGATCCACAAGGAATGGATATCTTTGAATAACTAACAAAACCTCAAAACTACAAATGCACAAAATAACTGAATTTCAGCAATATCAAATACAAATTTAATACTATTTATTCATATACACACACAGGGGTTTTGGTTGTTTTGCAGAGGTCTGTATAGCAGAACTATTTCCTTTTTCCTTTATTATTTATTCACTGGTTTTGGATGAGAATAGGTCACTCTTATGTCTGGCCCCACAAGCAATAGTCTAGGAGTTACACAGGAATAACTACCATCAAATATGAATTTTGGATTATTTGGATTATTTATAAGAGAACATTTGAATGAGTAGAGAAGTTGCATTCTTGAATCTGAAGCTATTAATGTAGATATCATAGTGCATGTTTAATTATTTAATAAGCAGTTTTAACAAGAGTATAGTTAGGAGTAAAACATGTAAAATGTGTGGGCTCCCATAAAAAGGACTTAATTTCACTGACAATACAACGTTGGTGGATCAATGATACACAACCTGAATTGCAGTATTATCTTTCATTTTGGCTACTATATAAATTTTGTGATGCTTGAAACCAACTGTAAGATACTTTGCTAACAAAAAATAAAGATTAAAATAAATGCACTTTTAAGCTCATAGAATATAAGGAGATCTATAACATTCATCCAATGGGATGCCTTTGTGACTATTTAATAGGGAGCTAATCTGGAATAGCAATTTCTCAAAACTGTATTAGACTGAAATATATTATTAAAATCATGACCTTTCATTCCAAAATGCTAACTATGTATGCTATGTATGTGCATTTAAAATCTGTTGCAGGATATTATAGGTGGACAAAGACTATAGTAATTGAGACAATGGAAGTTATATGGAACTGCTCTATGGTATACATGCAGTCTGCAGAAGTAGTATGATTAACCTGATAAAATGAAGAGATGGATACTTAAAAACACCATGAAATTAAAATCTGAACAGCCACTACTGTTTTATGCTGTCCTACTGTACAACAGACTACTACATAACAATGTTAATTTTATTATAATTGATAGAAATGCTAGATCTATAGAAACTTTTTCTTCATACAAAAAGAAAAGCATGTGGAATTCATTCCTGCAAAGTCTCAAAGCTAAACGCTGTGTCACTATATGAAAAGAAGGATAAGATATTTTCATAAGAACATAAGAGCACACAGAATACTTTCTAATCTTGAAAAGCAATAGTGGAAATCTTGGTAGCAAGGTGTCCATCTCTCAAGGTGCTGGCTGTGTGAATGATTCTCTGTAATTCACCTGTGCTTGGAGTGCCATGGTAAACACAAATATGAATTAAATGGAAAGCAGAATTACGGCCATGCATTAAAGCCAAAAGATTTGGGAGTGACTATGATGCAGTACACGTTTCTTCATGCAGGAAGGAATCCTTCATCTTTATATGTACTGAGTTTTAATGAATGTAACTTAATAATGAAAATAAATTTCCTTTATACTCAATCACTGCAACACTTTTCACCCCTGCTCATGTACATGAGCAGCATGAAAACTGAGGTTTTCCTTGTTTGAGCCCTCTCAGAAGTACAAATTGAAAAACACTCCTTGCAAAGAAGAGGACAGCATTGATCCAATACAGCATTACTATGCAGGGAAAAGTTATCAGAGATTAACCTGGATTTCTTTATTTCTAGCATCCAGTAAGGTATTACATATTAAAGTAACACTACCTTTTACAGTCAAACAAGTTTGGTTTTTTTTTTTTACTTTTCATCTGCATAAATAATAAATACATGCAGTCAATACAACAATTCGGCTAAGCTAAGCTTTCTTTTCAAGGCATTTCTGAAGATCTGGAAAAGTTCAGGAAACTTTTTCTTTCTTCCAAGCATATTTACATCTGAGTCTTAAGTTGTAGTGTAAGGAAAAAAGCATTGTTGTAACTAGTACTGTTTCTGTTTCATATGGAAAAAGGGGAAAGAAGTGATGTGAAATCTGAGATTACTAGTTTGTTCAAAATGCAGGTGGAATAAATGACTATACAAAATCATTTAATCTAACCAAACTGATCTGTATTTTCCAGTGCTTCCAGACTCACCTGAAAACGCTGATGGTTTTGTTTTGCCAGGACTTTGTGCCTGCTCATCTCTACTTTTGTTACAGACAGAGCAGAGCAATTCTTCTGCATTATCATCAGACAGAAAACATATTTTCTTCACTATATACAGTTTGAATTAAAATTATCCCTTTTTTGTGTGTTTAATATAGATGGAAAATGATGATAATTAGTCACCAGTATGAAGATACTAGAAGTCCATTTCTTGTGTTTCCTTAGTCTCTGTCCACCTGTATTTTTATCTATGTATTACGAATGTTTCTTGCTTCTACAAAGCATCTGCACTAGCAGAATCATTGTGCATGATCAATCATAACTACTGAGGGATTTTTTTGCCAATCTAAAATGGGGCAAAGATATAATTTCACATGTACGGCTAAGCTGCTGCCATCCTTAATCTGGCTTTCTAGTTCTTCTGCTACAAATTTCCATTTCCAGTTGGACTGTTGTTTTTTTTACAGACAACAATGGAATATGACCAGAATCTGGGAAATCTCATAACATCAGGGAAGCATTCAGAAGGCAGCAGGCTGCTTAGGAAGGCTTATATGGGAAAGTTACCAAGTTATTTGCTTTAGATTGTCTTGCAAGGAGCAGAGAAAGACTGTAAAACTTGAAAACTTTCAAAGCCAAACTACAGAAAAAAAAACCAAGACAACAAATGAAAAGCACCTTTTTTGACAGTTGATATGTGCACCTTGAGAGTTAACACATCAGTTTTAGTATGTAACTGTTAATGACAAAGTATTGTCTGAGCTGGGAGTATTCTCCCAAAGTATTCTCCTGAGCAACAGAAGAACTGAGGATCTGGGGAGTTTTTTAAGAATAAGTCATACAAATAAAACAGAATCAACCCTTGGCTGCCGAATCACAATGAAACCTCAGAGTGCTAGAGTTGTAAAACCCACAGAATATTATATCATTGGATATGTCGATGGAGATTTTTAAAGCTTCAAGTTAGTGATAATTACTAGAGAAGAAAAACACTTGCTTTTCAAACTTTATTAATTTGATTTTAAGGAATTTGTGCTATTGCTTTTATAAGAACAGTATTTCAAAGAACTTTCAATTCCTTACATAGAGATACCTTATTTATATCACATTTGTATAGTGCTTTGACTATGTGAAGTATTATCTTAATGTTAAAGAAACAGTAGCACTATTACTCAAATAGACATTTATAGAGAGATTCACTTACTCCTCTAGATTTACTTACTTCTTTAACATGAAGAAAATCTTTAGCTTCGAATGAGATGGCCATGCCTGGGACTGGAACATCGTCATCGTGAGCTGCACTGTATCCAACATTTGTCCGAACTGCAAACGCAACAGGTTTTGTCTGCAAAACAAGAGATGAATGACATGAAGAGTTGCCTTGCAAACATGTACATATGTACAAAAAAGGACATAGAGGATGATTTTGCAAATTATCTTTTTAAAATTGTAAAAATTATAAAGAACATTCAAAACACCCTTGTTATTATGAAGCATCACATTTACTTACCCCAGTTATTTCACATCAAAATATTTTATATATAACACAGAAGATTTTTTTTTCTAGCTATTAATGCTCTGAATTCATTTGGGATACATCAAATCACTAATTAGAAATTGTAAAAAAGCTGGCAATCCATATACTATATTTAATTATGAATGCACAGCACAGCAGATCTTTGGCTAAGATTTATTAGAGATTTCTAACCACAGCTCTAAGAGTCAGTGTCCCCGCTGGCCCCACAGACACCTTCCAGCTTCCTGAACAGCTTCTTCTTCCAAGCCCACCAATGTTGAACACCTTTCTGGACAGGTAGTAAAAGCTGCCATCCAGCTTAACCCAGACCATATCTATAGAGGGCTTCCTCTTCTCAGAGGTACAACCAGAATACAGGAGAACAACCTTTATTGTTATTTATTCTACACCAAACAGCACCTTGAGCTTGCTCTCCTGACAGAGGATATCACAGTATCCCTGGGACCCACCATTGTCCCGTCCCAGGCTAAACTTTTAGCCCAGCCCAAAATCCTCCACACTGATCTTATTGCTCTTATGATCTAGTCTGAAATCCCTATATATTATGGCTGACAAAATATTTTTAAAGATGTGAACTGAGTCTCAGAGGTGCTCATGACTTACTGAGGAGGGGAGGACATTAAGATTTCATCTTAAAATATACAAAAACCTATACCAGACAAAAGTTTTGAGTTTATTCATTGGTATCCATCATCACTTCAGCTTGGCTGAAAAGATGGTATTTTGCTGAGATGACAAGAAAAAAAAACTTTAAAAAATCTAATTTTCTACATAAGGAATTGCTTCTATTTATAGTACTTACTGTATTTATTGGAAAAAGAGGATATGAAAATGCATCCTTTACTTCATGTAACAAAACTTGAATACCTGAAACCAAAAACCATGCTGTATTTTTCTGATTATCAAAAATCCCTGCCTGCTCCATCCAGGATTACTCTAACAACTTGCTCAGCGCTAGAGGACAGAAATCTGTCACATTAAAATACATAATAAAATAATGAGGGAGATATATAAATAATCATAAAGCCAATATCATGTCACCTGGCCTGGAAAAAAACAGCTGGAAATAAGGGGAGAGAAGGTTCCCTGTAGCTTAATTTAGATGTAATGTGCCATAAAAGCCACAGGGTTCCAATAAATCAGATTTTAAAACTCCTTTAATAGGCCTGTATTTGAATGAACTGCCACATTCAAACAATTTACATCTAAGTGCACATTCTAGGAAGGATTTCTAATTTAAAAGGAGAAACAATAAGCTCTTCCATAACAGCGAGGTCAAGAGAGTCTTTGTGTCCAGAAGAGAAACAGGCAGTTTCAACAGGAATACATTTTGGAAGGGGGTTGCATAATGGACTTTGTGTTTAGGTAGTATCTAAATATGTACTTGTACAATGACACTGTCACAAAATTAGTGGAAAAGTAGTTTACACAATCCCATCTGTTCTTTTGTCCAAAATTAACTGAAAAATCTTAAGAAAGGTTGGGTAGAAGGGCTCTAGTGACTGAAACTGGTACCATGTAAACAGGCATTTACTTAAACTGGAAAACTTATGGCAGACTAAAAAATTAAATATTGCTGAATATATTTACAGGTTGAAAAACCTGGCTATAATTATTCCACTATACATTTCCCTCCTCCCCATCACAGTGTCTGCAAGTAGTGTCTTAGTGATTCTGTGCCTTCTCAAAACAGTTCTTTCTTTTTTAGTCTGGTTCTCTTTCCCCATGAATTTACATCTGTAAATGTAAATTTCTTTCTCATTTCTTTTTCGGTGCCCTCTTGTAACAATATCATAAGTACTGTGGCTACAATCCACTGCCTATTTTTAATACCCGTCTCCCAACTTTTAAAGTAACATATCCCAAGAGTTCAATGGCTTTACTGGTGTTTAGCCACTATTAGAATATTGGTAGCTTTTCTTTCCAGATCACCTCCTCTAGAAAAAGAATAAGTAAAGGATTATGTGAAATGCAATAATAAAATAAATAGACAGCAGTCTTCAAAGTGTCTATTTTCTTTCAACAAGGAAAATCCTACTGCTGTTGAAACATGCTGCAGAAGTTATTCAATAGATATAGGTTACATAAACAAATTGTTTATATTTACACTGTGCAACAGAAAAAAGTTCTGTTAAAAAAAAAATCAAAAACCAAGAGCTGGCTTGACTCATTGTGTTGGGCACCTTTCTTATACCCTGAACTTTTCCGGTGCGCTACAAAAGGAGTTCAGGTACCTAACACAAATTTTTGAACTCCAGTATGAGAGAAAGGTATGTAAATGCAAGGCACACATGTCCCTTAATAGGCCCTTAATAAGTTCACCCTGTTATCACACAGATGAATCTTTAGAGGTGAGATATGACTGTGCATTCATGATTACATTTCTGAAAATAGGTATTTATGAGAATGATCATCCAAAAAATAAGATTTGGTGATTCCTCCACATCAATTTAAAAAATTTACAGTGTTGATGTCCACTTCCTAGCAGCTAAAACTTGTATCTTATTCAACTCCTCTATAGTTCTCTTAGTTGTTGCTAGCACTCATTTATCCTGCATAAAAGGTAATTAAATATTACAAAACAAGGCGTTGTGACAAGGCGTGTCACAAAGGCACTGATTTCAGTGACATCACATCTCATCCTTAAAAATAATAGACAACATAAATTACTAGGTTTTAATATTCACACAAAACCCCACAACGTTTCTGAATTTAAAAATTACAGAGTAACAGAGTTCAATGTTACTACTCATTACTACCTTTGCCAAACACAGATAAGGGGGTGTAATATGCTTGCTTATCTATTCTCACATTTGATATATCCTTTAGCAAACATAAAAAAAGCTCAACAGAGTATTGTGACTTACTCCTAATAGTATCAGTGGATGAAAGACTTTAGGCTGACTAGAGACTTCAAAATCTCTGCTGCGCTGCAAGAAACAGACATCTTCAGCAAGTTAATGTCCTTGACACACTTTTTAGAAGTGATCTAAAATTTCCTATTAGAAAGCAACACCTGACTACTCAAGAAAAAGAAAAAAACGGAAACAACTCCAGAACTATCATAACATGAAAGATAAGTAGCAGGTGAAAAAAAATCTGTCATTTTCTGCTATCAAAAATAAATATAAAAACTCAGAGTAGAAAAACAAAGAACATTGAGCTATAGATATTCATAAAAATGCTATGTCCCATTTTAGATACTTGTCGTGCTAGAATAAAGGGAGACAGAATTACCATGGGATTAGACTGCAATAATTCATCTAATTGAATATTTAAAACTAATTAATTTATAAAAGTTAAATGCTAGCCTTTTTACATAAATAAATAATTGTGAAAGTTTCATAGAATTGTCAAATTAACTACTTTTTCTTTTCTTTAACTACATTGTCTTGAACTAAAAACATCCAGTTGTTATATAATTAGAGCCTTATGTAAAAAAAAATATCTCTTTTTTAACATACACATATGTATATTTCAGGATATACATAGCATTTGCTTACATATTCTACAGTTCTAAAATTAGACTGGGTCAAAACCATTAAGCACTTTCTGTTCATTCTCTAAATCTCTATGAAAATGTGATGTCAGTTTAGCACTTAATTAATCCACAGCTTGGACTGCAAGGACACAGGTTCCCAGATGTTAAACAGTTCAACATTTTATCTCTCTCAAAAGAAACACCATAGCTGGAAAAGTTAATTTCAGAATGAACATTTCCACCTTGTTTTCCTTCCCCCCCCCACTACAAAAACACATTCAACAGATTGAATAATCTCCAGGGAGAACATTAACCAGACCATGACCATTACCATCATCTGTACCACTAGGGCCGCAGGAACACACCCTGGAGTGGGGATCTCAAGGTACCAATTTCAGCTTCTGACTTTAACTGAGAATATAAATCAACAAAAACATATCCATCAACTGCTAAACCAACTTTGGCTGTAGGTTTTAGGTAAAAAACATAAATTAAAGTGGGACTAGGGAGGTCTTACTTAATTTTCTCTTTTTCCATCTGGATCTCACTTCTTCCTTTTCGTTCACAAGTTATATTCACTTTATACAACTTCATACCAACCTTCATTACTAAGTCAATACTAATTACAGTATTATTATACTCTGCTACTTATACTGCCTTACTCTTGTTTTATGACTAACTTGTATTCAATGCACTTGCACATTGCATCTGTCTCAGTCAATTTGTACGTTTGAATGAGTTTGCACCCACTTGGCTGAATTTGTATTTGAGAAATATTTCACCCAATAACAGAACAAAATGATACGATCTGTTTTCTAGTAACGTACTTAAAACATGCAAAGACACTTTTCTTCCTGTAACTTATTTTAGGTTTTTTATGCTGTGCCATAAACCCAGTGAATGCAGCCTCTGAGGATCCCAGCCAAGAAGGAAAATTTTCTGACACAGAATTTACTCTATGAACAGGTCATCTCCCTCACGACCACTAATTTTGGGAATGTTGCTTGATATTAAAGGTATCTTTATTCCCCATGCACTACCAGAATGTAGAAAAACAGATTAGAGGATTCTCCAAACTTCTTTCATTTACACTTTAGGCTGTCCTATGTGAAGCGATGACTCTAGGGCTACAGAAATACAAGCAAGGCTTAAGGCTGCCTTTACTTTCTTCAGCAGTAGATGATGAGGATCTAGGGTCTCTGATCCATTTCATTTCTCACTCTATTGCATCATTCTCACAGTAGAGGTACACAGCATTTACACCAGATCAAATGAAACCAGAATGCTGATCAGAACACATTTTCTATGAAGGCAAAGCCAGCTAAGTCAAGAACTGACTCAGAAAATTACTTCAGTTATCATTTTGACAAAGTGCTTGTTGAAGCTGGCATCTGTGTTAAAGTTTGGAAAATATGTCTCAAAGCAGGTCTCCTCCCTCTCTGTTGATAACATAATGCTATGCATCCTTCATCATGTTCACTTTTCATGATGCCTGCAACCTTTATCCTGAAAGGAAGGAATTATTTTTCTCTTGGCTAATGAATATAATGGGTCTGTCTCGTAACGCTACCAGGTTTGCACTCATGAAAATTTAAAACACCGCACAATTCTTTTTCAGCTGCGTAAGATGACACTACTCCTGAACTTTTCATTAGTAGCCTTGGTAGACAGTAAATATGTCACACAATGACTGCCACTCGGCACTATTTCCATAGAGCAGCCCTGTCTGGGACGTAAGCAATATTAATACCTCACATAGAACAAAGAACAATAAGAACATGATGGCCTGATAACTGCTATCTTAAAATATGTCATTTTATTTTGCCCTGCTGTTGACTGAGAGTGACGTATATAAAGCAAAAGCAGTTTAAAACCTAGATGTTTTACAGAATTACATGATTTTCATGATTATTTTAAAGAAGTTTACAATGTTATGAAATATATACTGTCAGAAGGCAGCTCAAGAATGGAAAAATAAACAAAAATAATAAAATAACTTTCCTATTTTAGATTTTTTATTTTGTACACTGTACATCTTAAACAAGAAACAAAAAATCAAACCCACCTGAGTACACAAACAATTCACAGCAAATTTACATCCTAAATGCTGATTATTGCTGGAGCCTCATTACAGCTAAGTAATTGTCCAACCTCTAACAATAGCATCTGCTCAGCAATCTCATTGCTAAGGAAGCAACGACAATTCATGAATGTCCCAACAGAAAAACAGAGCATACCTGCTGTCACTAGAAGTAGCAATCAATAATATGAGTTCCCAGCAAAGATTAGGCCGTTTTTTGTTGCTGTGGTTGTACATATCAAACAAGTCTGGCAGCAAGAGAGAACTACAGAGAAACTGAGGTTGTAAGCGGCCTTCAGAGTCACCTAATCCAGCTCTTACCCAAAGCAGATCTGGTTAGATCAGGCTGCTCAGGGCTGTGTCCAGGTGAGTCTTGAGCCCTTCCAAGGAAATACAACACAACCTCTCTGTGCATCCTGCTCCAGTTTTTAATCACCCCCATGGTAAAAAAGCATGCAGAAACAATGGTTCACTCATATCTATGAGCAAGGGACATAAAAATCTATAACCGACAACAAATAATGGATTTTATACTCCAGTACAAGAAAAATGAAGTGTTATTACAAGTGGAAATAACCGATTTCCAGTTTTAATTGTAAGTGGTCTAAAAAGGGGTTTTTTAACCACTAGGTTGGAGGTTTTTTTGTGTGTGTGTCTGTGTAGCATACACTATTATTGCAGGTTAAGACAGCAGTTGGGTTACTTTTCTACAGCAGATAGCACTGCCCTCATAACCATCCAATGCCAAGGCTCAAGTCTTGGATTAGTGCCTGCTTGTGCAAGGTGCTGTACCCAGCACTTCCAACAAAGTGAAGGAGCTGAAAAATGAAAGTACAGTGGGAGAACAAAAACAATAAAATTGTAGTTAATCAATCAGTAGTACCCTGAATACAACTGTGGTATAATGATATTCAAAATCTTCTGAATTATTAAGGATTTGATAGCATGGATTGCTCCCAAGTGATTTGGAAGACAAGTGGTCAACCAGAACATGTAGTTCTGGAGCCAAACTTCACCATTTCTCAGTGCCCAAGTCAGTAATTCGATTTTAGTCCATTTTACCATCTCTTTCCAAAATTAAGGCGATGTGAACTATGCCCAGCCGTTAACGGAGTTTGCACTGCTGCCTTACAAAGGGTTGGCTCACCAGATTCTTGCCTAGGAAACATTGCACCCGCTGCTCTCGAGTCTGACACCAACATGCAACCTCTTCTGAGAGAGGTCAGCGAGGTGACATCCCCATCACACAAGCCACCGCTGCAATCAGCCTTCCTCTTGGACTCTCCGAGCAGGCTGTACGGAAACTCAGCTATTAAACACTAAGTGTGATTTTTCCTTAGGATAGAGGCCCACTGGTGAAATTCTCTGCTGCAGCAATGCCTGCTCTCATTGTTAAAGGAAAGACAGAAAATTCAACATATCCATCTGTACAAAAGAGAGTCTGCCAGATCCATTTTTTCTCTAACAATAGGTAGGCTTAAAGGAATTTTTTGGGCCTCTAGTACTCTCTAGAGATACTTTTGTTACTATTTTAGCTCATTTTCACACACAGCTTGAAAGTCATGCTTCCAACTTCCTTTTACGAAATTGTATTTGAATAGAGAGTCACCAATGTCGGTTTACATTCAGCTCAGGAGGCAGCAAAGACTGAAATAGCTTTAGTGACGCACACAAAGCTTTCTCATACGAGCGGGGTCTTTTTTTATTAGAGAATAATGTCAAAACTCATGGCTGGCCGTGTGTTGCTGGCATGCAAGTGTGTCAGAAAGGTGGCTCTTTGGTACCACCCAATTGGGGAGTTAGCAGGAACAACTGGAAATGGGCAGAGCTGATGAAGTCTGTTTGTGCTTACTGAAAACATGCTTATTCTGGCAGCAGAAGCCAGCAGATGAAAACTGTCATTTGCAATAAAAATACTGTGCTGGTATTTCAAGTTCTTTTTTTCAATGTCACAAGTGAGGACATTTTATGCTTATGAGACATTTTAAGCTTATGAGACAGCATTTTAGTAGGTCTTAGCTTTTTGGCTAAATTGAAGTTCACAGAGAAAAGACCTGCAGTAACATTTTCAGGCTATTCACACACAAAAAAACTCCAGGAAAAGCATAAATCTGTGACACAGCAAGCTAAAGTAAACACTAAATAAATCAACAATGCAATGGTTGGCTAAAAATGTAGGTACTGTTATTAAAAAATACCTGGGAAAAAAGGTATATAATTTAAAATATTTCTTAATTCAGCATTAAGCATGCAAATTCTATTGCTAGTTTCAATATTTAAATAATTTTGCACCTCATTTTATCAATTGGATCAGAAAGTCTGTATGACTGCTAGAGCCAAAGGTTAATGCTGTTAAGATGTTTCACTTTTATGCAATATGTTAAGCATCAGTTTTTTTAAGAAACTGCTGAAAAATTCTTCCTTTGTTAGACATATACATTTTGTAGCTAGGCTGCTCTATTTCCGGGAGTTATATGAATACATATTCCAAGTATGATATTTTAGAGTTTGAAAAGTCAAATGTTATATGAGCTCTTAACTAGTATGTTGAACAAAAAATGAGAAGTTATTTCTGCACATGGTAAACACTACATCTTATTCAATGTTCCTGCACCTTTCACATGATTCCATTTCATGGTCAAAGCTTATGTTATCTTACTCTTCAACCAAATACCTATTGTTTCTGTAGGTGTTGCACTTTCTAAGATACTGATATATAAATACAAATGGAATCCCTACTACAGACCACCTTGACAGCCTAGATACAGATTACAGGAATTATAACATAGCACATACTTTGAAAGCTGTGCTAAAAAAAAATATTAAAGTTGAAAGTTAAAGATCCCAGACTCAGGATAAGTAAAAACGGAAATACTTTTACCTTAGGGGAATGGTGGTATCTTTAGCTCTCGTTATGTACAGTATTATGGTACAACCATTAACCTCATAATCATATATTCTCCCTCACCCCAGTACTGTATCTTATTTGCATGCAGGGCAGATCTCCACTTGGGATAGATCAAGAATCTATGAAACACAGGAACCTCTCTGTAGTTTCCTATACTCCTCTGATGGATTAATTTTAGCCATCACAGAGTTACGCTCACCCAGTTCAACAGAGAAATGCAAGGAGTCTCTAGAGGATGATTTATCTCTTATACAATGGCATGAATTACCTTTTGCCTCTCTCTCAATTCCCGAAGTAGAGAACTACAGTACCAATCCCTAGTTATCCAGGCATACTAAATCTTACCCACAACTCAGTTCTACGAATGAAAGGTTTCTTAAGTTTGTCACTCAACATTAACAGACCCTTTGGACTCAATCTGTGACTTAGCTGCTCAGCTGCGATACTATAAAGACACATCAATGCTCACACAGCATTGAGAGAGCTTCTGCTCAAGGCCTCACATAACTAAGAAATCATTAGAAAAGTGAATACTTCTCTTTTCTTAATATGCAATAAATACAACACTGGGCAAGAAAGTGAACAAGAAGCAAGAAACAAAATAATAAGCATCTGCGTGTTAAATATAATCAGACTACACAGTAAAGACTACAGCATTAGATATCTGCACAGGAAAGAAAGTTAAGCTAGCACAAACCACCTTACATCTTTTGTTTTCTAGCCTTGGAGCACTGATACTGTATACGCAGTTTGGGGTTTTTTTAGTTAAATTGTGTGTGTGTGTGTGTGTGTGTGCGCGCAATTTTCTACATTTAAATAAAACAAACAACAAAGATCCCTTAAATAATACATTTCTAGTGTCATGCTGACATTTTCCTACACCATCAGTACAACTGAAATCTTACTATCCACTGCCAAAAACTTCTTGCAACCTCAACAGCAGAATAAACAGACTGCAAATGGTTTAATATTCTGTAAGAGGAATAGCATAGGAGTTGAGGCACACTTTGGCTGCGCTCTTCTCAAATATTTGCTGAAAGCAAAAGAACTGTGAGACTTGGGACTACAGCTATCTAAAGCAAAGCTAATCAGAACTGCAGTTTTATCTAAAGTTTTTATTTTATTTTACTTTTTAAATAAAATTTACCCAAAACTGACAGGAAGCATATAAAATATTAGGCCAAATATCTTAATTTTAGCACAATTACAAGCAAAAGAAGAATAAATTATATGTCACTAACTTTACCTATTATAATCCTCCTTTATCTTTTGTAATCCTCCTTTCGGTCTTTGGGCAAAAATGCACAACTTGGGTCCTCAGCCTGGCCACCTCTGCAGAAGTGGACATCTGGGAGATGGGTGAGCACTTACCCCTTCCCTTTCTCTTTGAACAGAAGACTTCCCAGGACGTTTAGCATCTGCAGAGCTGCTGTTGCACTGCAGTTCTCCTTCTCTTACAGGGAGAGTAATGGCCTTGCCCTTATGATCTGGAGATCCCTTTCTGCCAGAAAAATCCTCTGAAGACTTAGAATTAAGTTAGAGCAGCACTAGGACTTCTCTGGCATAAGCCAGGAACCAGCCAGAATCATACAAGAGAAGTTCATGTATGTTTTTCCATACATGTTTGGAGAGGCCAACATACGAGCGGCTAAAAGCCAGGCTTTGGGCCATTCTTTGTCTGAGCCATGCCAAGAGTAGCCCATAATCAGGGCCTAAAGATTTATGAGAGTTCTCTTCCCATTCCTGTTCAAAAACACTCTCTCATAGTAACTTGCTAGAAACAGAATTAGTTCTCTTCAGTATTTCCTATTATTCTTATTTACTTTTCCTTAAGACTTCTCATTTGGATTCCTTTCTCAAAGCACAAGATAAAACAGGTTTCCTGGTGGGAGTATGAGATGTAAGAGTGAAGTGCTGTGATGATGATATCCTTACAGAATATATTATACAGCTGGTGCACAGCTAATCATCTAGCCAGCAGATGAAACACTAGCTGGCAATAAACCTTACTCTTATTATAGCTGTAGAGCTGGTAAGGTTTAATTCCAGGTTGGATGCAGCAAGAGCTATTACAAAAGCATGAAATAAAATGACACAGAACTGTAACAACTTTCTTTTTGTAAGAAAAAGAGACACGGCATCAAAACATAAAGCAGCAGTAAGAATTCTAAATTGGGTTTCTAGACATTTTTAACTTATTTTACTTTCTTCAGGTCAGTGGACTGAATCTTCAGTAGGTATGCAGTGACATAGCTCCTTAGGCTGCCCACCATAGCTCCATCTTACCAGGGAATCAAGCTGAGCAAGACAATACCCTTGTAAGATAAAGCTGGCCATCTAAACACAGTTGTTTTATCCACAGACAACAGGTATTACACATACTAGCGTCTTATTCATAAGCAGCTGTCATTTCCATGCTCAACATTGCACATGGCTTTAAATGCCTTCACCTATTTTTGCAACAGGTTCTCCTGAGAAGAGACTGCCACTGGTGTGAGAATCACTCCCTCTCCTCTCAAACCCCCAAACGGTCTTATCCTTTATTTTATAGGGCTTAGTGCATATTAGAGTAAAACAAAATTTAGGGTTTTTTCTCATTGCCACATACTGTAGAGGGGAGAACACACAGAGGAGGATAAGGATGCTCATCAGGGGACTCACTCACTTCTTTCTCCAGCTGGCCAATGGCCCTTATCGTTTCTTCCTCTCTTTCTCTAACCTGTTTTTTTCTTATTCTTCCCCCAAAGTACCTTTAGCTATAAAGAGTTGATGTATGTCATCAACTATGGATCTGGTGATACAGCTTTGTACATGTAAGCCTACCTCAGCATCCTTTGTGCATCAATGACATTTATGTGCAATACAATGAATTTGTGGACAGCAAATATGGTTTGCTAATAAGAAACTAAAACTCAGCATACTTTAAAGCTTCTAAAAGAACAATTTTTAAATTCTATATTTTCCTTCTAGTATTATAATGATATAAAATCCTTCTCTATACCACAAGGAGATCTACAATCCTTTTTGAACTGCTGATAGTCAACCAGAAGATTTTTAATGGCTGTTACGGCATAACTTGTGTGCAAAAAGTGATACTGGGGATACAGGAAAACAGAGGGTAGAATTCTGCTCCTTATTTATTGTTTTTAATTTAAATGAATTTTATTAATAGCCATATTGTATCTGTACGTTTACTTAAATAAATTAAGAAACTGGAGTGAAGCTTAAAAATTGAATATTAAGCTACGATGTTGTTAAAATGTTCCAGCTTTGTGAATAAAACTTGTTTACAAGATATAGAGAATGCAGAAACAAAATAAAATCAGTAGGTATTATTTAAATAATATATTTTAATCTTGTTTTACATTTATATTTCATCCTAAATAAATACTCTTTGCTAGTGCAAACAACTTTTTAAATTGGTTGATTGGTATCAAATGCAAGATTTCTAGCACTCTTTTTATGGCTTTGTTCATTTTTTTGAGTCAAACATTAAAGACAAAATCTTGGAGGTCTTTTCCAACCTTACTGATTATATGATTGTATAATTTACTAGTTTTCATCTAACATGAATCTTTTTCTGCGCAATGGGAAAAAAAAATTACTTAAAATGAATAAACACAATACTAACTTTATGCAGCCTTGTAATTTTTATATAAATTTAATGCAACATTAGATGATGTTTTAAATTATTCATTGTAAAATAACACTTATTTAATGTAGTGCATGATATCATGATGAGTTTATAAAGGTTGGCTTCACATGAAACAATACAGATCGTGTATCTAATAAATCAGCATCCTTTGCTTTGTTAAAAACTAAAGACAACTAACTCATCTGTTTACCTATCACTAACAATTTACACAAAGTTTTTGTTGTCACTTTACAGTCTCACCAATATGGTAACTGAAAGAAACTGGAAGTCCACTGCATAACAAAAATCATGTCTTAATTAACAAAACAGATATGTGTGATAACTTGCATAATTAGAATTTACATGAAGGAGATGGCATTTTCTGGAAAGGAAAAGAAAGATGTTGCCTAGCATAACTAATATGTAGTCCTTCTCTGAAGTTCATAATGCACTGTGAGATAGTCCATTGAAAGTGTCTGATTTAAGGACAAAATTGGAAAAAACCAAACCAAACAAATGGAAAAACCCACAAACAAAAACCCAACCAACCAACCAACCAAAACACACACACACACACACACATACACAAACACACACACACAAAACCAAAAACAAACAGACAAACAAGGAAGGGAAACGAAAGAGACATAAGCAATCAAGCCTGGAGAAGGTGATAAGGGCTTTATTTGAATAATTACCAATCATATAAAGATAGGCCACTGTATTAATGGCATATTTAAACTATGTAGACATTTACTTAGAATCAAAACAAGCAGGAAAAGAGTAACACTTTCGAATGTGTTGGAAACCACAACTGGGGAAAACAAAATTAAAAGGGCTCTTGTAGGTTTGTTTTGAACCAATTGGTAGAAACTCTTTAAGAACATAAAAGTGGAAAGAAACAAGTGCTCGTGAAATGGAAAAATTCACCAATAGTGAGGAAAG